>NC_134006.1:2221899-2309399 GCF_047716275.1 Strix uralensis | reverse complement strand
AAAAACCCAAACAGAGTTTTGGTCAAAAAATTGATGACGGTCTGTTTGTTTGTTTGTTTTTTCTTTTTCCACAGGTCAAATCGGGTTCTATCCACTCGGAAAGGGAGACAAGTTAAAAAAAACCAACTAAATTTTAAAAAAAAAGGACTGTTTCTGCCCGGTCTCGAACCGGGGACCTTTCGCGTGTTAGGCGAACGTGATAACCACTACACTACAGAAACGGGGTGAATTCGGGGTTTTGCGCCATATCTGGAATAGGGTGAACCCCGTTTCCCTCACCGGGTGCTCCCAAGCACCTCAAACCCTTCTGGGAAATGCACCCCTCTCCCATGTTGCTCCCAGACCCCAAAACCACGTGGTTTTAGCCCATTTTCTCTGCCTGTTTCTCTCCGGCTTGAGGAGCGTCCCCCCAAAGCACGCAGCTGCCCCACCACCCGCAAGGCGTTTGCCTCCCACAGAAGGTCCTCGGCTCAAAACCAGGCAGAAAAAGTCATATTTTTCTGGAAAACACCAAAAACCCCTGAGCCGCTCGCTTCCACGGCCGCATCCGGAGAGAAACGCGTTTGTGCCGCAATCACGCGTTTCCCTTGATTTGGTTTGGAGTTGGGTTCCCCCACGATAAACCCCAAGAGACAGAAAAGGGGTGAGTTCTGTTGCTGAGTATTAAGGTATTTTTTGCAAGAATCAAAGAATTGGCACATATATTTAAAGTTACATGTATGGGTGGGCACGGTGATATAAAAAAATTAAGTTTTTGACAGCGGGAATGGCCCTTCTCGCCTTTCGATTTCCAGCCCTGCTGCTCTGGGTTTGGAAACGATGTTTTGCTGAAGGGCTCCAATGAGTGAAAAATTCAGGAGATGCTTAAAAAAACAGCTGGGAAAATATAAACCAACTCCCTAGAAAAAGAGGTGTTTCTGCCTGGTTTCGAACCAGGGACCTTTCGCGTGTTAGGCGAACGTGATAACCACTACACTACAGAAACCCCCACGGAGAAACCCCCGGCTATGACGCTCACCCCGTTATAACGCTCCCCGCGGGCCCCCCCCACCCCCCAACACCCGGCCGAGGGGATTAAGGTGTTTTTGTTTTTTTTTTTTGACCTGTTTTTTCCAAATTTTCCCCCCCATTTGGCTGTTTTGGGAGGGAAAACCACGCGTGCGCGAGCGCCTGGGCACGCGCGCGGCTCGCGACCCTCGAGTCTCAAAAACGTGGCCCGTGACGTCGCGCTCAGCGTGGAAATAAAAAAAGGGGGATAAAATTAATTTTTACTGTCCGGGGTGTGAAATCAGCCGCCGGCGCGGCCCAAAGGAGCCGCGGGATTTGGCTGAGCTGGGGAACTCCCTGCCGCGGGGTGTAACGCGGCTTCGACGGGTGGAAAAGGGCTTATTTTTGCTTTATTTTTGGCCATAATTTTATTATTTCTCTGCAGTTTCCACCTTCCTGGAAGGCTGGTGGTGGGGAGGGTTTGCCCACAGCCGTACCCAGCCACTGGATTTATTTTTTTTTCAGTGTTTTCGCTTGAGTAACTTAATATTCTTTATTATTCCCTATAAATGACTTCAGAACTAATTAATAACATTCCTTTGGGGAAGAAGAGGGGATTCTAAGGCAACTCCTCTCGCTCATCCCGCTTTGGCAACGCTGGTAAAACGAGCCAGATTTTTGTGCGTTTGGGGAAAAAAAAAAAAACGCACTTCTCTCTTATTTCTCTCACTTCCACACCTCTTGTCCCGGCCTCGATTCACCCCAAGCCCTTGAGCGATTTTTATGTCTAGAGTTACACACAGCAGGAGCTGCTTACTCACGCTTGCTATAAATAAATTTTTATTTATTTTATTATTTGTTTTTTTTTTCCACGGGGACAGAGCCAAGCTCAGCGCAGGCGAGGTAACAGCCCCTGAGGGAAAGATCTGGAGCGTTTCTACGCACGCGAAGGGAAACGCTGAATTTACGCCACAAACCGTGCGGTTTTATGCAAAAATATGGAGGTTGTGGGCAGAAATCGGCTCTTTTTTTGTGTGGTTTGGGAGCGTAATGGAAGATATTAGCAGGGAAGGGCTGATTTACAAGTAACAGGGAAACTCAGACCCGTTCTGAGCCCTGTAACGGCAAAAAGATCCTGAAACCTGGTTTAAAATATTTAAAATCTGTGTTTTAAAATTATTATTTTATTTACTATTATTATTTTTTAAAAAACCCACCCAAAAAAATCTCCCGAAACAAATAAACAAAAAAGCCAACACACGAGATAGGGAAAATAGAGGAATAGAAGAGAAAAAAAAAAAAAAAAGAATTAAAATATTTATTTTTAAAATTATTTTAAAAAACGCGAAGAACAAACAAACAAAACGAACGTACAAAAAGTCCCGACGCACCAGACAGGGAAAACAGAGGAATAGAAGAAAGAAACGAAAGAAAAAATAATGAATTAAAATATTTAAAATATTTATTTTAAAAATTATTTAGAAAAAACAAACAAAACAAATAAACGAACCAAATGAAAAATCGCCAGTGCACAGACAGGGTAAACAGAGGAACAGAAGAAAAAAAGCAAAGTGAAAAATAAATAGTTAAAATATTTAGAATATTTATTTTTAAAATTATTTTAAAAACAAACAAACGAACAAACAAAACCAAACAAAAAAACCCCCAAACGATTCAGCAGACAGGGAAAACAGAGGTATGGAATTAAAAACACACCACCAAAAAAATGATGAAAATATTTAAAATACTTATCTTTAAATTATTTTTTAAAAAAACAAAATAACCAAACAAAAATCCCAACACACCAGATACGGAAAATAGAGGAATAGGAATAAGAAAAAAAATAAAACAACTTAAAACGAGAAATTGAAAATTTCAGGGCTCGTCCGGGATTTGAACCCGGGACCTCTCGCACCCAAAGCGAGAATCATACCCCTAGACCAACGAGCCGCGCTGCAGGAGTCGCTCCCGCGGTGGCTCTGGGTGCTCGCGGCGGCTCCCCCCACCCCGATCCCGGTCCCGACCCCCCCCGGGTTCCGCCCGCGGCTCCTCCCGCTCCCGGCGCGGAGGAAAATGATTTTTTAGGGAGGGAAAAAAAACCCACAAACCAACATAAAAGTCTGAGGCCCCAGCGAGATTTGAACTCGCGACCCCTGGTTTACAAGACCAGTGCTCTAACCCCTGAGCTATGGAGCCGGCGCCGCCTAATAGGGCTCTGCTGTGGCCACCAGGGGGGAGCCCCAAAACGGGCTGTATCGCCCCAAATCTCCATCCACCCCCCCCCTAAAACCCGGCCTAAACACCGGCCTGGGGCAGCTAAACGCAAGGACAAAGAGCAGCAGCACCAGAAACTCCGCATCCCCCTACACCACCAAACGTTGGGGTTCGGCCGCTACGCTGAGCCCCCACAAGAGTCGGGGTTCAGCCCTTGCCACGTCCAGCGTAATTTTTTAATTTTTTTTTATTTTTTTCTAGGAGTTTTGGCCAAAGTACAGGCAGTGAGGAAAGCCCCACGTCGCCGCCTGGAGTAACCCAGTTTTCCCCCTCTAAGGTTGTCTCCGGGCAAAGACCAACTCGATCTTGACCTTCAGCTTTCTACTGCAGCCCTAATTTGAGCAATATGCAAATGCTGGGTTAGTGCTTAACATCAACAAATGTGGGGGAAAAAAACCCAAAATGAGAAAAACCCACCCCTGTATATATAAATCCCTTCACCCCAATATAAGTGTTTTTATTTAAATTCTTTCTTTAGACTCCAATTCCAAGCAGGACAATCCTTGAAATCACCATCCCGATGTTCTCCAGCCCGGTCGCGGTTGGGAATAATAAACAGGGGCGCAGGCAGCACCTTCACATTTTATTTCCAGCTCGCGGGAACAATCCGGGAGGTTTTGAACCCGCTCGGGCGATGGTTTTTCGCTTCCCGCACTTGGCGGAAGCGGCGTTTCTCACGTACAGACAAGCACCAAGCCATGACGTAAGAAATAGAGCGTCTCCCGCTAACACCCTTCTGATTCCAGGGATTTTTATTTATTTATATACTCTCTACAGTGGCGTAGCTTCAGCAATGGGTGGAGCTTAGAAAATTCGGGCATTTTGCTCACCTGTTCACAGCTTGACCTTTATAAGGGTTGCTGCAGCTTAAATAATGTGGATTTAAAGCCAAACCCTTTTAAAAAAAAAATAAAATAAGACTCTCAGGGTAGAAAACAACCCACCCGCTGAAAACGGAGATGTTCATGCCTAAACCAGTCGCCCCCGGCTCTTCTCGTATTTACAGGAAACGCACTTGTTCACCCAAGAAATTGTTGGCGCTGGAGGGTTTTGCCAGAAAGTTTGAGCACGTGTGAAGAGCAGCTTTGCCCAGAAATGTCGTTTTTTCATCTTAGACCCAGCTGCTAAATGTTCTCGATTAAAAAAAAAAAAATCATCCCCCCTTGCCCCAACTCTGTATTTCCTAAAAAGGATTTACATGTTTTCTAGAAAAGGTTAAAAAGCCAACCAACAATGCCCCAAAACCAAAAACCATATTTTTCATCACTTCAGACAATAATCCGCTTATTATTATTTTTTAAAGGTTGCTTTGTTTAGGCAAAAGCAACAGTGAACAAAGCAGGCCGCGCGTTAAATAGTCGCTGTCTTGGCAAAGAGTGAGGATTTCCAGAAAAAAGAAAACAGAAGACGAAGGTAAACGGGTGTTTTTGCTGAGAAAAGAGCAGCGGAGAGAAACTGAGGAAATACAAGATTCAGCACCCAAAATCTGTATTACTGTGGGGAAAACAGGGTAACTTTGAGGGGTTGTTTTGAAAACGTCTACATAGAGGGGACCTCAGGAGGAGTTACAGAGGAGCACCAAAATTCAGAACCGTGGGTCTTGCTCACATCCAACGGGACAAACACACCCGAGAAACTTTAACATTTGTTTCTTCACAAAAAAAAAAAAAAAAAAGCACCTTTCAGCCTTTTCCAGAGTAGCAGCGAATTCTCCCTCCTGCCCGGAGGATGGAGAGGGGCAACCAAAAGCCCACCACAACATCTCTTCAACCCCAGCTCGGCCCCAAGGCAGGTCAGATCTTGGTGGCCACGTGGTTTGGATCACCCGGAGCCGCTCTTGCCACCATCTCAACATCACAAAACCAGCCCTTGGAGTACAATTACTAACCCGGATTTTAGCAGCACCAGGTGGAATAAGTCACCAGGCACCCACCCTTCGTTGGGGACCTTCGCTTCCCAGCAGGACCAAGAGGGGAAAAAGCCCAGAAATTTCAGCTGAGACTGTTAGAACCACTCACACAGCCCGGCCCCAGGGTGTGAGCATCCTCACTGAGCATCCTGACTCACCGGAAGCCAATCACTCCTCAAAAGCAGTTAATAAGCCTAATTATCTCCTCTTAAATCTTGTAGGAGTGAAGGCGGCTGGGCAGGATTCCCACTTTTGGCGCAGAGGTGTTGACTACAGTTTGTTGAGAGCAACAGCGTAATACGAGAGCGGAAAATCCCCATTAAATTCCCTTCGGGAGGAGCAAAACTTCCTAATTTGATTTCACTTGATCAAATAGACGAGAACTTTGCCTATTCCGGCTTCGAACGGACGCCCAAGGTGTCCTGCTCAGTGTTTCTCTCTCCACCTTTCCCACAGCACATTTCCCCAACAAACTTTTCGTTTTTAAGGCACGGACTCTTCTAAAGGGGTGGAGGCTCCACTCTAAAACTTCCCACTAGCTCTAATATTGGTCTTTAGACCCACCCAAGAAAAGAAAAATACCCGTCCATTATCAAACTCAAAGCCGGTGGTTTCCTTCTCGCTGAAGGTTCAGAGATGGGTTTAAGATGGTGACCACAACCTTCTGGGGATCGCTGATGAGTTCGGTCACCGACCTCTATTTTAAGCTGATCTGAAGACCCTCCTTGTGATTTTTTTTTTTTTTTTCCCTGACTACCTGGTTACCCATCTATCAGCTCTCTGCCTGCTGACAAACCGGGCTGCACGGTTGATTTGGGAGTCTCTTGTGCCCATCGCTGCTGTCCAGGCACCATCCAGTGAAGACCGTGGAGACGGGTCCTCAGCGAAGCCCGTGAGAAGTCTCAGGGGCACAGTTTGATGTAGGTAACGGTGGAACAAACGGAGAAGAGAGGGAATACCTTCTCCTGGAAGGCGACATTGAAGGTGAAGATGTGCTGCATGTTGTCGGCATTGTAGAAGGAAACTTCTTCCCCTTCGTAATCCAGGTAGACCCTGACCTTATTGAGTTTCTGGCTGAGGCACAGTGGGGTGCGTTGGGGCGAGGTGACTGCCCAGTAGCGACCTCCGTTTTGCTGCACTGCCCAGATCCCTTCTTCAGGAGAAAACTGTGTCAGACCTTTCCTCCTGACAGACTCCTTGGCCACCCCGAAGGCCCAACCGTCCGAGGCCCCCACCTCCACTTCCCAGTAATGTCTTCCAGACTTGAAGCCCGTGGTAGCCAGCACCCGCGAGTTCGTGTCGAATCTCTTGGGGTTGTCGGGCAGCTCCTGCTTCCTACAGCCCATCCTCACGCTCTTGAGGTCTGCAGAGAGGATGAGGAGGTGGTTTGCCGAATCGGGGTCCAGGGTCAGGTCCTCTGTTAATGACAGCAGTGACAGTAACTCAATAAGAATTTTAATAATTAAAAGCCCAAGCTGGGGATGTTTTTATCAGTTGCTGGACCACATCCCAGACTCAGTAACCACATTCCAACCTCCATAACCATACGCCAACCGCACTGGCTGCTCCTCTTCAGCTCCCTGGACAGTCTGGGCTGAAGGAAAGCCAAGTTCAGACATTGGCTTGGCTTGGAGGTTCTTGAGATGCCTCCTCTCACCATTGACTCTGCAGGAAGCCTGAAGGCTTGGGGCTGATTTTAAGAGGAGCAATTTTAGATGTTAATAAATATGCTGCTTCTCTCTACCAGCACCCAGGGACAAGCTACGTGTGTGAGCAACTTGGAGGTGGGGGAGGAAGGTCCCAGTTAAAGATACAGGATGAGCATCTACGTCACCTTTTCACATCCTCACTAGGGGTTAACCCCACCAGGTAAAGGTGAAGATCAACACAGCAAAGCCAATCGTGGTAAATGAGGACCAAGATGTGGTTCAGGATGTCCTAGAGGGAGACCTACAACTGCGTTGTAGACTTGGGCTCTTTGATCAGCTCATGATCCTTCAGCAACGCCACCAGCCAGCAAACGCGGACCGGGGCGGGGACACTCGTGTCCTCCCACATTGACACCCCAATTCCCTTCATGGGAGGACAAAACTCGCGCTGCTGCTGCTAAGAAATGGGGTAACAACAACATAAGGACATTAGGAGCAAAGAACGCAATAAAACCACGTGCAAATGATTAGCAGTTATATGCGGTAAAAATGGGCCTTAGATCGAGACATTTTTCGCAAAGAAATTGTATTTTTTTTCTTTTTGTTTCTGGCTCATCTAATGTACAACACAAAGATGGGGTATGCACACCCCTCAGATCATAAATTGCCGAGTATCTGTCCCGAAACTACCCCCTGATGACAAATCCTCGTGGAAAGCCACGACCTAAGGGCATCTTTACACACCAGGGCACATCGGCAGAGCCCAACAGAAACATGCAGGTAGATGAAGTTTGATACCAACATCTCTTCCCCTTCCAAAACCAGGCTCAAAGGAAACAGCGAGCGTGTCAACGACCTCAAATTGTGGTTGTAGTCAGCAAAGTTGCCATGAATGAACGAGACCCTGTGGGGGAATCTAAGATGGGACCTTAGGAGCTGAAAGGTGTTGGATGCTGCCCCGGAGTTTATTTAGCTCAAGGTCTTTACGCGCTTTCAAAATCCAGAGATTTGGGCCTGAAAATTGCATATGAAGTCCAAAAGGACCCGTGATGGGATTGAAAGCTTCATGGTGTTTCGCGGGGGTTGGAAGAGTGATGGCAACCACAGGAAAGGGTGGGGCCTTTTTTCCTTCCCAAGTTAAGCACCAGGTTCCTCCCCAAAACTGGAAGATTGGCTTTAAAATAACATCTCCAGCATTTTGCACTATTATATCAGACCGAGGGACGGGTGCTTTCAAAGTTTCCATCAGCAAAATTTGGGATTTTGTTCATTGGATGAACAAATTTCCTTGATGCCAATCTTTTCTTTTAAAAGTATTTTCCTTCCTCCCTCTTGCATCTCCGGCTGCTGGAGTCATGAGGATCTGGTTTTGAGCTTCAACTCAGCTGCAGGGATTGTGAATGATGATTTGACTTGATTTAAAAAAACCAAAATAACGTGACTCCAGGAGCTCAGGCGTCACATTAAAAAAATAAAAAGAGCATTCAAAGCTCTCGGAAAAGATGAACTAAAGCAGTCGGAGGAGTGGGATTTAACAACTGCTACGAGGTTTTGGCTGGTCCCTTCTTCACCCCTTGATCCCTCAGCTCCCTGCAGCGTAAGCTGTGGCCCAATCTGCTTTCAGAGGGTTTGCTGATTTAACACCCCAGCCGAGTTATTCCTCTACACATGCACACACACCACCAGGGACATGCAGGGAGGGTCATTTCGCCATTTTGCTTTCCGAGGGTGGTCGTCGGCCTTTCTTCTTTTGCTTTGCCAACCCCTTGGCATTTTCCAGAGGTGTCTGGGGATGTTTGGGAGCAGAGTCTGGCCCCTCTAAGCTGGATGGTCCTTGGAAAGGATCCAACCCATGGTCCTCGGAGAGGATCTAACCCATGGTCCTCGGAGAGGATCCAACCCACGGTCCTCAGAGAGGATCCAACCCATGGTCCTTGGAAAGGATCCAACCCATGGTCCTTGGAGAGGATCCAACCCATGGTCCTCGGAGAGGATCCAACCCATGGTCCTTGGAGAGGATCCAACCCATGGTCCTCAGAGAGGACCCAGCCCGTGGCTTGTTCTCTGCCTTCCCCAAGGGGATTGCAAACCCTGTTGCTGAAAGCCACCACCTTAAAAGCAAGAGCAAATCTGGCAGACTTAAAGCAAGTACCCTGAAAGAAAGGGTACAAACGCATTTTGGGGTTCAAATATCTGTTCTTTCTGTTCCTCACTGTAGTTTTAAGTGTAAACAGGCAGAAAGGACCTAGCTTAGCTGTCAGATCCCCGGCGTCAGCTAGAAAAATCGTCTTTTGACTCTCGAACTGAGCAGGCTGGATCTGGAAATCATCGAGAGAGAAGAAATTAAAAAAAAAAAAAAAAAGAAGAAATCTAGAGTGCCTTTTAATTTTTTTTTTCCCCCTCTCTTCAGCTTTGCAAAACCAGCTTTGCAAAATACAACCACAATTTAAAGTCTTTGCTCCGGGGCGCTACGTCTCAAATATTTTCCTTTTACCTTTTTCACCTCTTCCCAGTTCATCTCGCAGGTTTTCTGAAAAGAAGAGACAAGGGCAAGTAAACGGCAACGCCGAGAGAGCCAGAGGGGACCACAAAACCTCCTTTACGGGGACGTTTACAGCCGCACCACATTGCAAGGTGGGACTCGACAGGCAGCAAGAGCTGAGGATGGAGCAACGCCAGCTCCCACCAGCTTGTGCAATGGGGACAAGCAAAAGGGGAAAGTCCTGCTAAATATATTTTAATTTTTATTTTTTAAAAAAAAAAGCTTCTGGACATCAAGAGAATACAGGATTTATTTAAGCCTTATTTATCATGCCCCGCTGTATTTTGTTCTCCTCGTTGTATCGTGAGTTTCAAACTTTTAGTACAATCCTTTAAGCCAATTTTTGCTCCAGGGTGTAGTTTGCATTTAGGGGTTTTCTCCCCCAGATCCGCTCTTCCTGGTGCTTGTTTCCTTTCCAATCCCTCAGCACCATCTCGTGGCTTTGCTGCATTGCTGCAAGGGGTTGGTTTTTTTTAAACGCCAAGCTCGCCTATCCCAGCCTCAAACTATTCGCCGTGTGAAAAATTGCAGGTTTTATCGCACTGAAATTGAAAATGTGCCACGATCAGGTTTTTCCCCTCTTTAAAAAAAATCCTGCCTCTCCTTTGCTGGCAGCCTGGCAGGGTGAGTCTCCTCCTGCTCATGTACATCTCCAGAAGTCCCTTCCAACATAATTTATTCTCCTATTTTGGTACTGCTGAGCAGGCATGTGCTAAGGGACCTCGAGACATCCGCAGCATCCCCAGCACTCCTCATCCTTTTTTCCCCGACGCCTGGTAAAGGCCAAGGCCTATTTTAAACACCTCGGTTTCGTTTCCACGTACCTCTGAATTTCTTTAAGACTTTCTCAAGGACGACGGTCTTGAGGGAGAAATTGCAGATGTGCATTTTCATGTCTGTGCACACCGGCACGGGCTTCTGGCACTTCACGTCGTCACTTCTGCAAAGGAGAAAATTAAAACAATTAGAAAATTGTTGCTATTCCCCCACTTGCTTTTCCGTTTGCAGCTGACCAGCGCGCAACGCTCCCACCCCGTCCCACCGGCGGTCTGTCCAAGTGCTCAACATCACACCGTGAAGATCACACCGGGGCTTTCAACCCCGTGGGTTGAGGACACCAGGATTTACGTGTCAACTTTGAAACCCCCTTGGCTGGTTGTTGGAAAGGGTGTCTGTGCCGGGTTACCCCCACTCAGCTGTTCCTGCTGCAGCTTAAATGTCTGTTTTGGAGCTTAAGTGGTGCCTAAACCATCGCCCTGGATGAATTGCGTGTCAGGCAAATAAGATGACTTGGGGTTTCTGGTCTCACTTGACCTTTGAAGAAACCGCCTGGTAGGAGAAGACTTTGTGATACCGAAAGTTTTCCAAGAAGCTGGAAGAGACCCAGGGCTTGTGTCGAGTAGGAGGCAAGCTCTGTCTACCCCAGTGCCTCCCTTAGGCACCTGGACTGCAAACACTGACCTTAAAACAGTGCTGGTGGGGGGGAAAAAGCGTGAAAGAAGGAGAGAAGCAGCGCTCCGTACCTGCTTATGATGTTCATTACATCCTAGAAAGGAAAAAGAGAGACCGAGTGAAATCCCTGTGCAACACGTGCTATGTCTCCTCAGACTCAGCCAGCACGAGGGCAATTCCCTTTCATTAAACCCAGCCAGGACGTCCATTCCTGATGGCTCCAGGCCTCAGATGTTTGCTTACAGCTTTGGAAGGCCACAATCCCACTAAACCCCACCCAACTGTCTGCAGCAACTATAGACCCAGCTGCTTCTGGGGGGGGACCAAACCTTCGAGATGTACAACACTCCAGCTTTATGCCCATAGAGTCATGATGTGGTTTGGGTTGGAAGGTGCCTTTGGAGGTCTCTCATCCATCCCATTGCTCAAAAACATGTCAGGTTATCCAGGGCCTTGCCCAGTGAGTTGGGAGTATCTTCAATGTTGGTGACTGCAAAAAACTCTCTGGTTCCTATTCCATTATGTGACCGTTGTTGTGAACCCAGGTGTAGGCATCTGGCAGCCTTTGAGATGCTCTGAGGGGCTCTCTGCTGGTCTCCCACCTCTGAGAAGGTCCTATCAACCTGTCCCATGTAAAGTCTTGAGATACAGACGGACACCTGCAAGTATCCACCTGCCTGAGAGCCAAAGGGTTGTCATCTGCCATAACTTGGCCACCTAGAAAGCTGGCGTTGAACTTGCACATCTCTGTCTCCATGATATCTGGACTCCCATGGTCTAATCGCCATCAAGAAGAGTTTAAGGTGCCTCCAAGGGGTGATTCATCCCACCCCAGGGTGCATGTCCCGACAGTGGGAACGATTTGCCCTTAGGAAGGGTGAATTATGGAGGTAAATTAGGGGTTAAAATACCCTCAATACCTAGTTACAACGTGATGAAAATTCACCGAGGTGAAACACATGCTCAGTCCATGACACTATTTGTCCTTCCCGATGCCTTTAAAATTATATAAAGAAGGGCATAAACCACGGCGAGCACGTTGGACGTGATTCAAAGGCAACACAAAGCCGTACCCATCTCCCAGGGCATGGAAAAGGAGTCTGGAGCTGGCTAAAGATTTCCAAAGTGGCCTTTAAAAAAAAAATTAAAAAATCACCAATTGTTACAGGATCGTTTTTGCGTGCAACCGTGACGGCTGAGCAAAGACCACGTGAAATGAATTTTTCACCTGTAGCCAAGCGCTGAAACCATCTGCAAATATTGACAGTGCTTCCCACACTGCCTCGGGACGGGGGGGGGGAATTTAACTCCGTGCAGATCTGTGGGCACCAGGAGCTCGATCTACTTAATTTAATCAAAATATCGCCGATGAAAAGAAGGTCGCTCTTTAGCCTTTTGCCGTTTGGTGGAGGATTTTGGGTTGCTTTGGGGACGGGCAGCTCGGGTTTGTTTTTCAAACCCCACTTCATCTGTGAAGGAGGGTTTGGGTGACAGGGAGGGCTGGATCGGCTCCAGCTTCCTTCTTTGCGATGCAATCAATACCTGGGCTCCATCTGCTCTCTCCCTCATACTTTCCAGCTTGGTTAATAGCCCGTTTTGACTTGAAAACCCAGCTCTGCTTTCAGGTCCCAGCCAACCTTCTGCAGCCAGAAGTCGGCTGCGAAAACTGGCAAGGAGCCGCGTCTTGCTGAGCCCAGCTCTGCTCAGCTCCATCCCAAGCCCTCACTAATACCTTTAAGCTGGAGGAGTGGGCATCTGTGACCCAACACAAACCCATCAAGACCTGGATTTGCAAAAGGATTTGGCCAGTACAACTGTGGTGGCTCTTCGTGCAAGGTCTAATTCAGCTTTGAACACCTTGAAGCGGGAATTTATGGGTGCTAGAAAGGTCCAGACAAATTCATGGAGGAAAAATTTATCAGAGGCTATTAAATATGAAGAGGACACCTCTGTTTTGGGATGTTCCTGAGATAGTTGCTGTGGGTTACTGCTCAGGGCACTCAGACGCTGCCATGCACCATCTCCTCATTAAAGTGGGGGGAAAAAAGGACATTTGTCCTCAAAACACCTCTACAGGATCCAGAAACACGTTAAAGAAGGTTCATGATTTGGACCTGAAGGCTCATTTCATTGCACACGTCTCACCTTGAGGAACTCAAGCATGGGCTGCTGGATCTTCTCCTCCAGCTCCGTGATGAGCTTGTTGAGGAGCGTGATCTCCTTGGAGAGGTCGGTGATGTTCTCGTTCTGCCTCTTGGCGATGTTCTTCTCCATCTTCTCCAGCTGCCCCAGGAGGATGTGCTCCTGGTCACGCAGGAACTGCTGCAGCTTCTCGAACTCCAAGAGCAGCTTCTGCCGCTCGTTCTCGATGGTTTTCTGGGAACGAAACGCAGCAAAAAAGGTTTTAAGCCGGTGCAGTGATTTTGGGGTGGAGAGGGGCCACCTGGTGAATTTGGAGCACCCTGTCAGTGTCGTCGCTGCTGCTTGCTGGCTTGCTTGTGAGTCTGGGTGCCTCCAGTTGGGAAGGGGTGAGGAGATATTGCATGTGGCAATCCTGGACAAAGGCCTTGAAACGGGGTGGGGATGGGAGAGCAAAGTTACTCCACAAACAGCCATTATCTTCACTGCTGCTGTGTCCCTGCACCCTTTTCTGGAGGGAAGAGGTATCAAAAAACGTCTGGGGCAGGTACCTCAGCTCTGCAGCAGATCTCAGGTAGGTTTTCTCTTCTACACTAGACACGTAGGCTTCCTTTTTCTCCCCGGGGGTGGTGGGGAGTTAATCAACCCTCAGTGAAGCAGAGGTGGGGACTGGTGGCCAAGAGGTTTTCCCAGTCCCTGTCATCATTTGTTGTCCCACCACCCAAACTGGGAGATGGGGTTGTATAGGAGAACCCACTTGGAGCAGCATTTCTCCCTCCCTGGGGGCTTCTCAGATAAACCCCAGTCCCTGCCTTGTTGTAATTTCCCGTTTATCAGCTCTGCCAATATCCTGGGTCCTGCTGGGGTTGTGGTCACAAGCAGACCAACAAGTCCCCTCCGAGACAAAGCACGGGGGCAAGCGGGAACATTTTTTTCTGGGAAACACGCCCTTTGGCAGCACGGACAAAGCTGAACATGTTTTGATTGCTTCACTCCACGCTGCCCTTCAGCACAGGTCCGACAGGTCCACCTGGCCCTCAAAAAAACGGTCCTTCACGCTCTGCCTTTTGCGTCGGGGATGAAACCAGCTCTTGGCAGGCTGGTGCTATTTCAAGCCCTGCCAGCTGGAAAAAAACCCAGCAAATTGTGGTAATAACGCTGTTGCACGGGGATGGTAGAGCAGAAATTTGGGTTGAGGGTTGCCTGGTGGCATCTGTCCCAAGCAGGGGGACATGAACCACTCAAAGCCTCTTGTCTTGGGGGTGACGATCTAGGAGGGGTGTTGTTAGCAGGGGGGAAGGGGGATTTCCTGCATCTGCCTTCTGCTGCCCCAGGGACAACGGGCTGAGGAAGAGGAGGAAGAGGGAGGAAGGGTGGAGGAGAGCCCTACAGCCGGCCTAGCTCCAGCTCCAGCACTCACTGCTAAGAGGTGTGGGTGATGCATTGTCAATCTTGATGGTGAAGGAAGGAGAAAAACATCCATTTCTCTTCTTCAGGCACTGACAGGGGTAGGAAGGAGGAGAGGGGTGGCTTGGTGGGTCCTAACCCCCTCCCCACATCCCAACCCAGCGCTGCATTGCAGGCACGCACCAAGAGCTCCTGGGTTTTCTTATCATCGTTCACTTTAAACTCCAGCAGCTCTTGCCTCTCCTTTTTCAGGAAATCCAAACGTCCCTGGACTTTCTCCTAGGAACAAAGAAAGGAAATATTACTGGGTTTTCTTTCCTTTGCTGGGTTATTCTGCCTGCGTGCGGTTTGCTCCCTGCAGCCGTGCGAGGGCAAGCGGGATTGTGAGGAAAACACGGGGGTGGGGGGGCTCCTGTCGCCGGGCGAAGCCGCTGGCTCAGCTCTGCCCACGCTCACCCGGACACCCACGTCTGCAGCCCCCAAGGACCGCCGCGAGCTCGCAAGAACGCAGCGAACACAAAGGAGACAGAGGATGCCAGGGGAGGCTGTTTTCATCAGCTGCTGCTACCACCTCCCCCGCCTTTGCTCTTGGCACAAGCAAAACTCAGCCTGGCTTTAATCAACTCATTTAATTCACTTTTGGACGTTTTCCCAGACCTAAAATAGATGTGGGTGTTTGCTCCGTCAGCTGTTACCCTACTGACAAGGTGGTGCCTGCAGGTAGCATTCGCAGCGTGATGCTTGAGCCCGGGGCTTTTGCAGGAGAAACTCTTGTCTGGCAGCCTCCCGGCTGCCCTGGGTTTAATCCCACGCTCTCAGCTGCGGAGACGCGTGAGAGGGTTTTGCCTATCTGGAGAGGAGAAGGGTTTTCCAGGTTTTTGGAAAGCTAGAAAGCAGCAAGCGGCTCTTCACAGGGCGGCTGAGCGCAAGGCTGAGCGTGGGAAAGCCAGGGGACAACGTGGGGACTCGAGCCAGCACAAAGACAAGGCGCAACGCAAACCACCGCGAGGCTGAAAGACCTGGGTGTGGGGGGGGTCTACCTCGGGGCGGACAGCCAGCCAGACAGATACCTTGTACTCCTCGGATGCCTCATCGATGGGTACCACGGCGTGCGGCCGGTGCTCCCGGGACCTGTCGCACACCACGCAGATGGTTCTGCGGTCGTCCTTGCAGTAGAGTTTCAGGGCTTCCCTGTGCTTCACGCAGAGCCCGTCCTCCTCGGCACCCTTGGCCCCACGGAGGGTGAACTGGCTGATGATCTCGGACATGTTGGCCAACTGCCGGTTGGGTCTGAAGCTCTTCTGTTGGAAAACCTCTCGGCACTGCGGGCAGGGAAAGTCCATCTCTAAGTCCTTCCAACTCTTGATGATGCACGCCCGGCAGAAGTTGTGCCCACACTCGATGGAGACGGGGTCTTTGAAGAACTCCAAGCAAACAGAACAAGTGGCTTCATCCTGGAGATTGCCGGGCAGAAACACGGCCGCCATGGCCTCTCTCCTGCGGGCAAGGACTGATTTCTCCGGGGCTGGACGCGGAACATGAATGCTTGGCATCCAGCCCTGAGTGGGCGTTCCTCTTCCAGGAACGAGCCCGCTGCCCAAGGTCACTCCTGCAGTGTCCGGTTTCTTTAAACTGGTAACGAAGACCTCAGTGTTAGGGGACAACATGTAGGTGGAGGAAAAAGAAAGCAAGAATATGTCCCTTTCCTTTGCTCCCCCACAAATCCTGAGCTCCCTGTCTTTTTATCTTTTTTTTCTTTTTTTTTTTTTTTCAGGAGGGAGGTGGGAAAAGGGAACTCGTTTGGGATACGGCCACCAGCTCTGGGTGTCATCGCTTTTTGGCTGACCTGGTGCTAAACGCCAGATCTGAGTCCTGAGGCTTGTGTTTAGCAGCTGCTCTAGGCTCTGATCCAGGTAACCATCCGAGCTCTCGTTAAAGACCCATTTCACCCTCAACGCTCAGATGACTTGGTTGAGCTCCAGGGCTCAACAGGGGCCCTAAAAGGCAACAGGAGAAAGGGAATACACAAGGATGCAAAGTCTATATCAAGATCTGGGCTTGGGTTTCCCAAATCCATAAAGATTAAGCTCTGGATTGGGGTCCTGCATCTCAGAAAATACTTTTTGTCTTCCAGGAACATTGTGTGCAACTTTGGAGGTCTTGCGTTAAATGGAAATGATAATTAATAGGTGAGGACCTTCCTTGGCTGGGGTTTGTCTATAACATGGTTGCCTCCACCTGAGCAGCTCACCAAAGCTCTTGTTGTGGAGAAGAGAGATAAAAGCAAGCGACAGTCATCGAGTTACTCAAGGTGGGGGGGTCACATTACCACCACCAGAGAAGTGGAAGCACTTCTGGAGAGTGATTCATCTTCTCCTAACGAGGACTTGAAAACAGATCAAGCGATCTTCTCCCTAAACACTGGTTTCAAAGTCAAACCCAGTTGGTCTGACACGTCCAAGTGGAGATTTTTCCCTCGGAGACGTTTGGAGCTAAAGGGAGACAAATCCCAACCCCAGAGCTTGTGCTGGAGGAGTTGTAGAAGTAAAACTGGTCTTGGTGTCCTGCTGCCTGGTTTCTGATTGGTGTTTGTCCTGACACCTTCGCAGTCGGGGAAGAAAAAACACTGGGGAGGGGTCTCCATCCTCCGCTAGAACCTCTTTTGTAACTTTAAAACTTTTCTGGCATTTGTATTTTCCTGCTAAACAGGAGCATCAGACTCCAGGTGGGGGTTGACTGCTAATCCAGCCTTGCTTATTCGGGACTAAAAATGAGCTTTTTCAGGTCAGTTTAAAAACAATTCTGGGCTTGGAAAGGAACCCCTCATCTTCTCACAGGGAGATAAAATCTAAATGCCGGTGCTTGCTGTGACCCACATTAACTTGTGATCGGAAATAACACAGAACAAACGACTCAGGCAAATAGCAGAATATATATATATATTTATATGTATTTTATATATTTATATGTATATATTCACGCAGAGACTCATATATGGAGAGGTGCATATATATGTACACACATATATCCCTATATGTGCGGTTCTACCCATTTCTACGTACACAATTCCCTGTGGAAAAGGAATTTCTCACCATTTCCACCTCTGTGCGTATTTATTTACCTGCCCCTTCTCATACACATCAATATATATTTCTACACGCGTGCACATCACTCCCTATGGAAGGGAAATTAATTTCTCTTCCACCTTCCATTTTTCTCGATCTGTAAATAAACATAAACTATATATTTGCTCTACGTCACGCATAAAGTTTTCATCACGTACGTGCAGAGAGAAAGGAAGAGGTGGTGGCCTGGAGACCAACCCATACCCAGAGATGCATAAATAGCAAAGAAAAAGAGTGAGACACCCCGACAACGGGCAGCCCAGAGGGAAAAGCAGAAGGAGAATGAGATGGGTGTAGGAAAAAAAAGGACAGACAACCTCTGGACAGACAGACAAGCGCATCCCACCGCCCGCCCTATGCCCCCAGCTGACCCCGCGTACCTCGGAGTAGAGGTGTAGGAAAGGGGCATCCTCCCGAATCGCCCGACCTTTGGCACTGGGAAGGTGCTAGTGGGGGGCAGGTGGGAGGTGAACCTGGTGACCGGGGGGTCCCAGCGGGACGCAGCCCGCGGCAGACGCTCCACCATGCTCTGACGAAGGAAACCAGCCCCAGCCCTGGATGCCTCTGACATTTCGGTGCCGCTCAAGCTCCTGCTCCTTCCCAGCCCTTGGTTGCCCCATTTGTCCCTTCTGTCATCCTCCCCCACCCTCCGCCCCATCTCACTTACCATTCCTTCCCCTCCCCCGTTGCATCTATCCTGGGCACCCACCGAGCTCCTTCCCTCCTCCTCCTCCTCCCCAGACGCTCCGGCTCTACTCTCCTCCTCTGTGCCAAAGCTCTTTTCCCTGCCCAGAGCCAGGATCACGTTTCCAGCACCTCCCTCCACCTGTCCCCAAGCCCAGACCCTCTCCACAGGGTCTCTGCAGCTCTTTAACCCTCTCCAAGGCCCCATCTCTCCTTCTAGAGGGGCAGGGAGGTCAGGAAGGAGCGAAGATTTTCATCCCTCCTCCAAAGCCATCAATGAATGATTCGCCTCCCAGCTCATATTTGGGGCAGCGTCATGCAAAGAAGGGCAGAAACATCTCCTGCAGGACATCTCCCACCTACCCCGGGTGGCTTGTTTAGGTAAGGAGAGGCTGGGACATCCAAAACAACAGGGAGGAGGAGGAAAATAGAAGGAAAACGCAACCCTAACAAGGTGGTTTCTTGCAGGGCTTTGGGTGCCAAACCATCCTGGGGCTCGTCATCCTTTGGAGTTTTGTCCTATGTTAGGGGAGTCCAAAGTCACATAAGAATCTCTTCAGCCAGTTTATCTGCAAAACAAACTTCTCAAGGGGTAATAATCAAAAGGAGCATGCCTTCCCTCTGCTGCAGGCAGGATTTTTTAATCCTCATTAAAAAAAAAATAACGATCTGTCATTTAGCTGAATAACTTCTTGCAGCACTGAGCTTCCCAGCTACAAACTCCTCAGACTAAATAAACCCTCTTTTCCCTTTTTTTCCCCCCCCCTCCTGCTGCAATAAGACAGAAAAAGTCCAAAACACCCATTTTCCTAGACCAGACAGTGACAACAGCAGAATTTCCACCACTACATGATTCCCATGCTCATGGTTTCTTCTCCCACCATAGATGTTTTGCCCTCAAAGATATGGGTGATGGTAAAAAAAAAGCAGAATTATTTTAGAATAATGCATTGCCTTCTCCTCTTCAGGGCCTTTGGGGCTGCAGGTGGCAACTACAGGTGTCCTGAACGGATCGAGCTGTTCCTTCAGGTTTCATCTGAAGTCAACAGGAGGAGTTTGGTACCTCCTGAAGGACCATTATTGTCCACATGAGATGAATGACTCAACTTCTGTCGACCAGTAAGGGAATTTTGGGTTAGCACCGGTCTCATCCTCTTCACTACGAGGGTGGTGAGGCCTTGGCACAGGAGAAGCTGTGGCTGCCCCCTCCCTGGAAGGGTTCAAGGCCAGGTTGGACCAGGCTTTGAGCAACCTGGGCTAGTGGAAGGTGTCCCTGCCCATGGCAGGGGGTTGGACTAGATGATCTTTAAGGTCCCTTCCAACCCCAACCATTCTATGATTTTATGAAATAAATACCTGATATCTATTAGATATACATGTCCTTTATTTTGACTTCCAGCAGCTCCCTGATTCTCTCCTTCGCAACCCTTGCCAAAAAACTCCCAGCAAAAAAAGTTCCCAGCCTTGCACTGTAGAAAAAAAATGGGATGCGAGCAGGGGAAAGCACCTTGGCTTGCCCTTGGGGTTTTAGTAGCAGGATTATGTTCAGGGCCACAAGCTGCTTCCAGACCACCAGGAATGCTGAGTCTGAAGAGCTGTTAATAGGCGCGTCCGTCTGGGGAAGGAAAACACGCACACGAGCCAAATTCAGCTGCCGGGTATAAGCCTGCAGATTTATTGCTAGAGCTGAAACAAAATCAGGCCAGATGCATAGGGGAGCCCTGCAGAGTGGGCCCAGCCATCCTAATTTAGGGTGATAATCATTCAAGATTAAGTCGAGGACTCGTAGCGTCAAAACGGCCGGCCCACATCAGTAGCCCCCATCCTGCCCCCGCTGCGGGCTAGTCTGTGGGGTCCTCGTCCCACTCCTCGTTGCAGAGGTCCGTCTCGCAGCAGGAATAACGGGATGTCAGGCGGGATTCTGCGTCGGATGCCCGTTCTCGGCCGCAGTTCATCGCGGAGGTGCAGCCTTGCTGGTAGTAAAGGGTCACCTTCCCTGCAGGGGTGGTGGGCAGGGAGGGATCGTGGTTAGAACAGCACTAAACTAATAAAAAAACCAGTGTCCAACTCTGAAGTTCCCGGGTGAGAAATCAGCCCCTTAAATAGCGCACCCAAACAAAGTCACACCTTGCTTAAGATCTAAATGAGGCGTGTGTACACATGGACAAAGCTCACGTGGCTTCTTTGGGAGACAGAGCCTCTCCTTTGCCCAAAAGGGACTTTTTTTAACCGTTCATAGGGCGACCTCCACCGAGAGAAGGAATCTGGCCCCGTGCCGTTAGTCCTTTCCCACATCAGGTTCATCACCGCACCCTCATTCATCCTGCAACTCAATTTGGTTCTCCAAAGAGAAGGACAACCCCCACCGAACCAAAGGAAACTCATGGTTTTGACTCCCCCACGACGTACCCAGGGAGGTTTTAATGATGGCACATTTCTCTCTCCGCTCACAAGTCGTTTCATTGGCTCCCCGGAAACACCCAACGAAGGGGAGCTTGTACTTGCAGACTTTGCATTGAAGAGCCTCAACTGCAGCAGACAGAGAAGAGACGATGAACTTGGGGCTCTGTTCTGCAGAGCCATGGGGAGTTTGGCATCAAACACCCCTACGAGTCGATGGGGGTGACCCCAGAGAAGGTGTAGAGCCCACCAGAGAAGGGACCAGGCGTCGCCTTCATTAACAAACGTGGTAACGAGAGCCCTCATCATCGGGGGAGAGGGAAGTGATGGCTGGAGACACTTGAACTGTCTCGGCAGAGCTTTGCAGACAGGCCTGGCCTCAGGCGAACAACCCAAACTCCAGACCCCCAGAGAATAAATGTGGGTGCTGGGGTGGGGTTTATGCCGCTGAGATGGGGTTCAGCCCCAGCAAGACCACAACAGCTCTCTGGGGCAGAGAAGGGGCACATCCAGCCCAGGATCCAGCAACCTACAGCTGAAGGTCCTGGCCCAGGGGGAGGGTCTCTTTGGATTTGATAAGGAAACGCATGGAAAGTCATTTTTATTCAAGCAACGATGAAAACAGTGGCGGTGATTTCTCTCCGCTGACTGCAGGCGCAGAGCAGGTGACACCCAGCTCACACAACATCAAGAGCTTGGCAAGACCCAACCACCACCAGATATTTCCCCGCCCTTTATTAAAACCTGTTTAACTGTCACCCTCCACTTACTGACTCCGATGCACAAGACGAGGGTCAGCCCCGCAAAAAGCACCTTCATCTTGGGAGAGGGGACAGATCCTGACCTCCCAGCTGCACCTCAGCCCAGCACAGGGCAACCTACAAATGAGAATGGCTCAGGTCATTTATTAATCCCTGTAACGAGTTTCCTCAGTGATCAGCCTCCTAGCAGGGGGAAAACCAATCAGGCAGAAACCTCACAGTACAGATGTTTGTGATGTCCCTTTTGGGGCAAAACGAGTAGAGAAACTTGAAGCACGTTATTAGACAATCCTCCAGCACCTTAAAAAGCTGAAATACAGATAATTCCACCTTCCTGCTCTATTAACAGCCATGCTTTCAAGATAGAAATCTCCCAAGTGAATAAAGTGGTTTTATGAGAAAAAAAAAAAACATATTTTTTTATTTCTTAAGATGCTTCTACCTCTTGCTTAGATATATCGCTGGCAAGTGTCTTTTACCAGAAACAGGGAGATTTGGGCACATAAAAGAGGAAAAACTTGAGCGCCCAACGTGGGGCTCGAACCCACGACCCTGAGATTAAGAGTCTCATGCTCTACCGACTGAGCTAGCCGGGCTGCCAAAACTCCTATTTCTCCACTATTTTTCTCACTGAAAGTATAATTTTGATATTGATTTAGCAAAATGCCCAATTTTATAGCAGTAGGGGTAGTCAAGCACGCGGAAGCTGTTCCCTGGGAGATTTAAGAGGGTGTTTTGGGATGGTGCCAGCAGACAGAAAATGCAGAAGGAAGACACAGAAAATTCCCAAAGCAAAACCCCAAGAGTCCCTTACCAGCCTCTGCTTCCCCCTCCGAGGTCCCCAAGCATCCACCGGCCACGCGTCCCCGCTGCCTTTATTCCTCTCCTGTGCTTGGCTTGACCCAGGACCTGAACGACCTCAGAGCCGAGGGGGGATATTGTTCGGAAGGAACAATGCTCCTGGCTCACACCTGGGCAAACACAGCTCCTCACCGAGCCTGGACGGACCTTCCAGGACGTGGAGTCATTCATTACGTGGGTGAGTCTACAAGCTCTCAGGCCCTTTCATCTCCCTTTGTGCAGAGAAACCCCCTCAGCTCCCAACTTTGAAGTCAACCCAGGGTTAACTCTGCAGGAAAGACCCAAAGAGGCAGATTTTATAGACCTATGACTAAGCCCACCCTCCTCTGCTTGTGAAGGCAGCACCTTCGCAAGTCCCCTTCTGAGACCAGCTGATTTGATTTTTCCTCCACAAATAGCACCAATAATGGGAGTAGAAGGATGTGCCTCATCCCCTTTTGGGGGTCCTGGCAAAAAGCAAACCCTCCCTCCTCTCTTCTCTATCCCCCTCCCTGTTCAGCATCATGTTTAATTACACTGATTTTTTTTTCCCCAGTGTTTTTTTGTGGAGTAGAGACTAAAAAAAGCGAGGGCTGGGAAGCGTTCACGTGATCCTGCAGCCCATTTCTCCTAAGCTTGCAAGTAGGACTTTACATAAGAGAAAAGAGTTTCAGCACTTCCTATTCTCTCCCCTCCTTGCCTGTATTTTTTTTTTGTTTTGATTTTCTTACCCAGCCCATCCCTCAGCTGAGCTGCTCCATGCACAGGACCAGGAACAGCTAAAACATGTTCTTCTCACACCCCTTCAAGCCAAAGGCTCCTACAGACCAGGGTTGTTGGTTTCCTTTAAAACACAGATGGGCTCAAAGCCGCGTGAACCTCCCTGTTACTCCACCCGGAGCAAACAAGCTTGTGCCCTGGCCTCGATGGGACACGGGGAGGTGAAATCCGGGTGACAACCCCCCTGCTTAATGCAACCAGAAGTGCTCCAAGAACCAACACGACTCATGGACTACACCTGCTTGAGAAATGTGGCTCATAACAGAGCGTGGAGGCTGGCGTCCACAGCCACATCTCTTTTCTGGAGGGTTTAAGCTGCATGGTTATGGCCTGAAGTAAAGACACGTTTAATTAGGACACGATTCTAAAACACCCCTACCTGCCCCAAGTTATTTCCAAGTCCTTTGTCTTCGCCTGTACCAACCCAACACAATGTTCTCCATATGGATGATACCTGCATTTTCTCAAGCATGAAGCCAAGCTCAACTCCTCCAGGCAGCCAGAACCAAAGAACAAGTGGAGGAAGTTCCCAGAGGGTTGGGTCCTTGCGTGAGTTCAACGCACATCCTGGTCCGGATAACTCTGGCGAGAAGCGTGGTGTGATCCCAGCCCAAAGCTCAGCTTGTTTTCATCTCTGCTGTAAGAGTGGGGGAACAGCGTGGTGCATCCTCTGTCGCTGAGCGAAAGGCTTTGGTCTAAATCAATAGGGATGCTCTCAGTCTATGGCCTTAAATATAAGAAAATAGGTTGTGGGTTTTTTTTTTTTTTCCTTGTGTTTAGAAGCATTGTGCTGTAAACTGAAGACTGTGGATTTCCTGGGAAGTATCATGAGCTTTGAGAGCAGCAGGTAAACACCCTGTTGTTCCCCTGGGGGTGATTTTACTCCTATTTATTACCCAGTTCCAACCTGGAGAGGTTTACACAGCTCAGAGGCTGCATAAAGCAATAATAAATAACGTTAGGGCTTGAGACAAGAGTGAGTAGGAATCTTTCTACAATACTAGAGGTTGAAGGAGAATTTAAAACAGAGAAAAATGATGGAAAGGGTGAGAAAGGTGGTGGATAAGAAGACATCTTTCCTCCTTTCAGAGAAGGGGAAGGCCACCGTAATTTTCAGCTCCTTTCTTTCCCTTTCCCATTCCATCTCCCACCGGTGGAGCTCCGTCCCGCGTGAAAACCTCAAAATTGTTTTTCTAAGAGGGGGGAAAAAAAGAGACACAGCGCCCAACGTGGGGCTCGAACCCACGACCCTGAGATTAAGAGTCTCATGCTCTACCGACTGAGCTAGCCGGGCTCTAATGCAAAAGGGGATGGTGCAACCTCTGAGCATCACCCTGGATCAGCGCAATGGGCAGGGGAGATTTGCGGGAAATTATGGGGGGAGATTGGTCTCAGGAAAAGAAAATACAGCAGGAAAAGCTCCAGGTTTGGTTTATTTTTTCCACTGTGGCTGCTGGAGTGTCAAGTCCCCTTTGGTCTGAAACCAGCCAGACTCTGCACCCACACCCGGGAGCGCTGGGCCGCCGGGGAGAGGGGGTCGGGGTGCTCCGCATCGCGCAGCTGGTTCCACGAAATTTTTAAAAAAAAGTAAAAAGTAAAAAAGTTATACTTTTCCCTGACCGGGAATCGAACCCGGGCCGCGGCGGTGAGAGCGCCGAATCCTAACCACTAGACCACCAGGGAGCTGCAATAACACTTTTTTCCCCCGAATACAACGTCAGATCTGGGGTTTGTACCCCAGATTTGGGTCATACTCGATGCACAGAGCGGGGGGTGTCTCAGCGTATTTTCCTCCTCCTTCTTTTAGCAGCTAAATGGTAACATCCTCCCACCTCCTTGGGTTTATCTTCTGCTGCCATCCAGTGTTGAGCCCTTTGCGGTGGCTTCTCCAGCACCTGCGACTCCAGAAATGACCCCAGAAAGGTTTTGCAGCCACCAAATGCCTTTTTTTTTTTTTTTTTTTCCCTCCCCCCCTCCTCCTGGGGACACACTGTCCCCAAACACTTGGGGCTTCTGTCTGTTCCCATCAGAACTGGAAGGTCCTTCCCAACATTCCAGCTGCTGGATTCATCTCGGTGCGTTCAACTGGGGGGAAAACACCCCAGAAGCCGCAAGTTCCTCCATTTCTTGAGTGTGATATAAGGGTGAAAAAGAGCAGATTACTGGCATTTTAGTAGCTCTATAAAAAAATACACAAAGCTGTGGACGGTGACGTTGCTGCAGTCTGATCCTTGGGATTCAGGAGAATTTTAGATCATTTACTGAGGTTTTTTTGACATTTTCCCCATGTTTGAAGACAGTTCGATCAATACACAGGCCTCTTTCTCCAACTACTGCGCACAGATCTCCTAATTTTATAGGGAAATCTCCATTTTCAGAAGAGATTCACTTCAGCTCCTAACGTGCCGCGCTACAGGTAACGTTATATTGGCACAAACCTGCAAGTGGAATAGAAATAATTCTGGAGGGGGATGAAAAAGCGCTGCGGTGTTCCCGGCCAGGTTCTTTATATCCGAATTTCTAGAAGAATGGAAATATGAATAGCTACAATTAACAAAAGCTACATGATGTAGGTCAGCGGAGATGCAGCAAAGAGGGGAAAGCCCAGATTTAACGGCAGCGGGTTGTGCTTCAGAGAGTTAATTGAATGTAGGGCCTGAGATTTTGGCTACTATTCTAGGTCATGTCCCAAGAACAAATAATTCCATCCAGAAGCAGGAATGCATGACTGCAAAGTCTCCCCCTCCACCCAGTCTTCTTGTTTTCAGCTCGTTCGTGGGATGAATGAATGTAAAATGCGTTGGGAGGGGGAAGAGAACAAACTCATGGCTTGGTTTTGAACACAGCAGGATCATTTCTTTGGGTAAAACGTCCGGGAATGGAGCTGAGCCATGAGACAACCATGGAAAGAAATTTAACCTGAGCAAGAGAGAGGCTGGATGGGAGAGAAAAGATGCAAGAGGAAGAGCCGAGAAATATTTAACTAATGTTTAAGTCAAAGAAATAGCAGCATCCCAGGAATAAAACCAACGTCATGCAGGGACAGCACCATCATGCAGCAGAAAAACTCTACACCCTTGGCATATAACCCCCAATTCTGGAGAATTCCCACCCTGGGCTCTCTTTTCAGTGTCTGCCCCATGGTACCTGCGTGAGGGCAGCAGGGAAGTTGGTGATGGAAAAAGATGAGACCTGATGAAGCAGCGGGGTGTAAATGCGAATTATTCCTCTCTATCCACTTGGAAAGCAAACGCGGAAAGTTACGGATGCAAAAGAAGTGTTTGGGTGGAAGAGTCATCCCACCCACTCTGCCGATGTCAGACTTGAAAGCAGCACAAAATAACCACTGAATTAAATCTCCGAGAGCACACGGGTGTCCCGTATAGGCACATTGCAGAGACGGGTGGGAAAGGGTAGAGGAGGGAGAAAAAAAACCCTAAAAGGGGTGTTTCTGCCTGGTTTCGAACCAGGGACCTTTCGCGTGTTAGGCGAACGTGATAACCACTACACTACAGAAACCTGGGGAGGGCCCTCCTGGGGCGCGTATTTCGGGTATTTCAGAGCAAAAGTCCGTTCACTGAATTTTCCCCATTCCCAGCGATGCTCCCCACATCTTTTTGTCTTTTTTTTCCCTTCTTCTGACTCTTTTTTTTTCCCCCTCGCCTTCCAAGACCAACAACCACAAAGAATTATCCCTCCCCCTTGGCCAACACCCATCCGCGACACCCGTCTTCATGGTGTCTTCGAGGTGGGCAAAGCCATGAACACAACCAAGGGAAACCCAACAACGGCTACTTTGGACGGACAGATGGAATTCCACAGTTCCAACCGCTTTTTAATGGAGTTAAAAAAAAAACCACCATGAAGGCGCCTTCCCCAAAAGTACCCCAAACAGGAGTCGGAGTCTTCAGCCACGCCTTTGCAAGGGGCGTGGCCAAGGTCCCTTCCCCACTTGGCCAAACCTAAACGACATTTGTGTGTCACCATCCTCTCATGGAATGATCCAACTCCTTCAATAGCTGCAAGATGGGGAGGGAAAATTCATAAAAACTCAGTGTTTCTGCCCGGTTTCGAACCGGGGACCTTTCGCGTGTGAGGCGAACGTGATAACCACTACACTACAGAAACGGGGTGAATTCGGGGTTTTGCGCCATATCTGGAATAGGGTGAACCCCGTTTCCCTCACCGGGTGCTCCCAAGCACCTCAAACCCTTCTGGGAAATGCACCCCTCTCCCATGTTGCTCCCAGACCCCAAAACCACGTGGTTTTAGCCCATTTTCTCTGCCTGTTTCTCTCCGGCTTGAGGAGCGTCCCCCCAAAGCACGCAGCTGCCCCACCACCCGCAAGGCGTTTGCCTCCCACAGAAGGTCCTCGGCTCAAAACCAGGCAGAAAAAGTCATATTTTTCTGGAAAACACCAAAAAACCCTGAGCCGCTCGCTTCCACGGCCGCATCCGGAGAGAAACGCGTTTGTGCCGCAATCACGCGTTTCCCTTGATTTGGTTTGGAGTTGGGTTCCTCCACGATAAACCCCAAGAGACAGAAAAGGGGTGAGTTCTGTTGCTGAGTATGAAGGTATTTTTTGCAAGAATCAAAGAATTGGCACATATATTTAAAGTTACATGTATGGGTGGGCACGGTGATATAAAAAAATTAAGTTTTTGACAGCGGGAATGGCCCTTCTCGCCTTTCGATTTCCAGCCCTGCTGCTCTGGGTTTGGAAACGATGTTTTGCTGAAGGGCTTCAATGAGTGAAAAATTCAGGAGATGCTTAAAAAAACAGCTGGGAAAAAAACTAAAAAAAAAAACCAAAAAAAAGTGTTTCTGCCTGGTTTCGAACCAGGGACCTTTCGCGTGTTAGGCGAACGTGATAACCACTACACTACAGAAACACGATGTGGAGGAGTGGGGGTGACCCACTCGTGACAGGATGGACTCAGGTCTCCACCTCCACCTTCTTCCAGCTCCTTTTCTGCCAAAATTTTCCTCAAATTTGTCGGTGGGATTAGAAAAATGACCATTTCTTGTAGCCATCCACACTCGGGGGTACGAGGAAGATGAGGTTTTATTTGAGATGTGGCCCAACACCGACGTGCGCAGAGGTCCTGGGGGACCCCTGAGGAGGAAAAATAGCGATTTTTAAATAATTCGCTGTTTTTTACAGAGACTCTTTCCTGAGGAGGAAAAATAATTGCTTGTATAATTTGCCCTTTTCTAGAGAAACTTTCCCTGACCGGGAATCGAACCCGGGCCACGGCGGTGAAAGCGCCGGATCCTAGCCACTAGACCACCAGGGAGAGCTGGTTTAATATAAACCCAATATTTTTAAATTAATTCAGCTATTTCTCAAAATTTATTTTGTTATTTTTAATTCATTTTGCCTCCTGGCGAAACGAAGCAGCTTCTGTCGGGGCAATGGGAGGCAGCAACTCTGAGGCATCTAAATATGGAGAGATAAGAGAGGAGATTGGTAAAATTTGGGTAAAAACCAGCTCCCTGGTGGTCTAGTGGCTAGGATTCGGCGCTTTCACCGCCGCGGCCCGGGTTCGATTCCCGGTCAGGGAAAAGCAAGTGAATAATTTTCTAAAATTAAGCTATATTTATAAATTTCCTCCCATCTCTGCTGGATTTCAGCTTTTCTCTAAAAAATAACGCGCGGTTCCAAACCCACAGAAGATTAAAGCAGTCGAGCTGTTTCTCTAAGGAGAATATTTTATGGTCTGGTGGGACTGGATTTACGAGAGCGTTTGCTCTTCTTCCCCACCTCCGGGGGCTGGTGGGGGTTGCAGGGCCTTTAACGGATTCCTGCCCATTCCAACCCAAAAAGGACATTTGTCCCCAGCGCAGGGGGCAGGAGCACCGTGACCTGCTGCCCCCCCGTGTCCCCAGGGAAAACATTCATCCACGGGCTCAAAGAAACCCCGTTCCCAACTGATTTTTACAAGCGCTGCCATTGCACAACCGAGCCGCAAAATTCATGAAAAAGGAGTGAAAATGAAAATATTTAGGCCTGTTTCTGCCCGGTTTCGAACCGGGGACCTTTCGCGTGTGAGGCGAACGTGATAACCACTACACTACAGAAACCCGCCACGGCCCCTTTAAGAGCTTCCCCGAACCCGTCTTTGGTCCCAAAAAACGGGTGAAAAAAACAAAATTAAAAAAAAAAAAGTTTTTACACGGAATTAACACGGAATTAACACGGAATTAACACGGAATTCTGCCTTCCTGCTGCTGCCGCTACTATTGATCCAAGCGGGAAAAGTTTTAATTGCAGGACAAAAATGGCATAAATTTGCATAAATGCCAAAATTGTAATTTTTTTTAATTTTTTTTTTTTTTCTTTAATCTTTCCAGGGGTGTTTCGCCTCACTCCCGGCCCCGGGAAAGAGGGGCTGAAACCCCCAGAATCCCGCACCAGAATGGGGACAGAAAGGCAGTTTTTAGCAGCCCGGCTAGCTCAGTCGGTAGAGCATGAGACTCTTAATCTCAGGGTCGTGGGTTCGAGCCCCACGTTGGGCGTTTATTTTTATCCCTACGCTACCACAACTCAGCTGAAAATAATTCTTTCCAGCGCTCCCCCGCTGATAATCACCATTAAAAAAAACCCAAAAAGCAAACAAAGGGGAAAAAAAAAAACAAAAAAACCCCCCAAAAAACCAAAAACAAACAAAAAAAACCCCCCTTAATTTTTATCATCGCTATATTCCCTTTTCTGGCCCAATTTCATCACCGTCAGGATGGCCGAGTGGTCTAAGGCGCCAGACTCAAGGCTCTGCCTTCCCGCACTTGGGTATTCTGGTCTCCGTGTGGAGGCGTGGGTTCAAATCCCACTCCTGACAGGTGCATTTTTTTTTGGGCTCATTCCTACAAAAACCCTCATTTTCCCCTTATGCGCCTTTCCGGCCGAAACCACCCCAGAGCAGCGTGATTATGTCACAAAAATTGATTCAAATTAGTGTTTTCTCCCAGCGAAGAGCGCAGAAGTGCTCCTTTCGCTTTTTTTTTTTACCAAATTCAGGCTTTTTTTAAATTTTGTGCTCCTCATTGATAAAACCAGCTTGTTTTCTTGAAATCACCCAAACGGCCCCCAAAAATCAAGTGGGTTTCTGGAGCAGCCCTTGAAGGAGACGGGTTGGGGGGGGTCGGAGCTGGACCTGGGCAGGCGGAGGGTGCGGGCAGGGTGCGGGCAGAGTGCGGGCAGGCAGGAGGGAACAACCAGGAGCGTTTCTGTAGTGTAGTGGTTATCACGTTCGCCTCACACGCGAAAGGTCCCCGGTTCGAAACCGGGCAGAAACACTGAATTTTCCTTTTTTTTTGCTTGTTTTGTTTTGGGGAGGTGTTCATTTATTTTTATTTTTTCTATTATTCCCCCCCCTTTTTTTTTTTCCCCGAAAATAATTCCTTTCCAGCTTCTCCCAGGTTTTTGCACATACTTCTCGCCGCTACCCACATCAAATAAAATTTCTAAATAATAAATAAACACCCATTTAAAAAAAAAAAATACCCATCGCTAAAGAAAAGAGGTGCGGCTGGGCTGCGTCAGGTTGGAGGGGACAGTGTGCACGCGTGGGAAGGTAGAGGAACAAATAGAGGAGGTACGGGATGTTTCTAGAGGGGTGTTTTGTTATAGTATGAAAAACTTTTCCAAAAAAAAAAAAAAAGGAATTTGGGAGGAGGAAAAAAGGAATCTTCCCTGACCGGGAATCGAACCCGGGCCGCGGCGGTGAGAGCGCCGAATCCTAACCACTAGACCACCAGGGAGGCTGTATGCAACTCATTGCACATGGCTGCATCACAAACAAAACCAATTATTGTCTTTTTTATTTGACCTATTTTTACTTATTTTCGGTTATTTTGCCCTGTCCTCACCGCACCCTCCACCTCATCCTCTCCTCGGGGCAGCTCAAGCAGAACAGTCGTCGCAGCAGCCAGCCCGTGGCTTCCCTTCGCAGAATCGCAGCGTTTCCCGCCCGCCCGTGATCAGATTTACCCCCATCCAGGTATTTCTGCCAGGAAAAAGAAGCAAAGGCCGCCCCTTGCTCCCCTCGCACACAACTTATTATCAGGAACCAGTTTGGAGTTGCTCATCCTGGACGTGCTCTCCCGGGGGCGCGTCGCCTGGCAGCTGCGTGACGAGACGCTCGGGCTGTGAATTTTGCGTATGCAAAGCAGCTCTCAGCATGCAAAAACATAAAATAAATTAAATATTTAACCGTGGGGCCTGCGGCAGCTTCCAGCAGGGGGTTTTTGCATACACCTGGGTGCGCGGAGGCCTGCGAGAAGGTCTTCACTCACCCGCTGCTACTTAGGGCCAAGTTCCTGAAATGCATTTTGGCTCCCAACTGCGGCTTAAAGATTAAAAATTCGGGCAGTTGAAGCAGAAGCACTGTCGTGCGATGCAGGAGTGGTTATCGCTAACGGAAGACCTTGTCCCGCTCAGCTGGAGATTTCACGGAGGTTCCCACCCGCTGCCCTTGAAGCACAAGGACGAAACAACCCCAACGCTTCTGCGACTTCTTCTTCGCGTTTCCGCGGTTTCAATTTGGCAGCGGAGGCAAACGAAGCTTTTCAAGCCGCCAAAGGCGCATCAGTTCAATCTGAACACGCTGACTCCATCCGTCAGGAAACGCCCCCGCGAGCACCCTCCAGCCCTCCTGGGTCCCTCCTTACGCCCCCAAATATTCGTTAGCCAACAGCTCAGCCTGAGGCTGTTGCTCAATAAGACGTTAAGGCAAAGTCTGCCTTGGGAAGGATTTATTGCTCTTGGTTTTAGGCGTCTACAGGAGACGTGTCTCCACGTCGTCTGGTCAGCCTGGGCTCCCTCTAATCAGAGAAGTAAATACTCCTCCATGCGCTTGTGGAGCCATTTCTAGATGAAATAAATTATTTGCCACCGTTCTTCACTGACCTGGGTGGCTGCGTATGGAGAGGTGAATCCGAACATCACTAAGCCCCAATCCCGTGCAGGGATGCGGGTGCTTTTGACTATTTAAACTCCCCTTCCACCAGATCAGGCCTTGCCCATCTCACCCCCGGATTGGATTATTGCCACCGCATAAAACTTGAAGCTGCCACGAAGCGGCTTTTCCATCACCGTCCGCAGCGTCTACGCTCAGTCGCACGGCTGAAAGCTCGGTGAGACCAAAAAAAAAAGGGTCCAGCAAACAGCAGGGATGTGTGGGAGGGAAACTGGGGACCGGTTCAGCGGGTGTTGGGCTCAGCTTCGTCCCTCTCCCCTGCCAGAGAGGATTTTGGAAGGATGCACCAGGGCAGCGTCACCAGGAGAGTTGCCCAACGACAGAGCAAGGCAAGTTTTTGGGGGGCAGCAGAGCAGCCCCTCTCCTGTACAAGCACAGAACCAACCGATGCTTCTTGTTGACATAAATGATGGAGAAAGGGGAATTTTTCACCCCTGTCAGCGCATTCTTCATGCTCCCAAAAGCTGTCTCTGGGGTGATGAACCCCCACGGTCTCCCCAGACCCCAGCAAGTGAGACTCGACTGGATGCTGTCCCATGGGGGGGGTCAGGGGGAGAGGGTGAACTGGCACCCCCTCCCCAGGCAGAGCAGGGGGAGGATTTTCTCCCCTGCAAAGGATGTCGGGGGGTAGGTGAAGATTGGGGCCTCGTTTTTGGAGTCAAAAAACGCCACTCGCCCCGCCTCGTAGTCCAGGTAAATCCCAATCACCTTGGGGGCAGCGAGCAGGGAGATGGGGATGGTGGGAGAGGTGAGAGCCTGGTACTGGCTCCCGCACTGCCCCACCGCCCAGATCCCCATCTTGGGGTTGACGCTGATCCGTCCCTTCCTCCTCACCGACTCCTTGGCCACCCCAACAGCCCAGGCTTCCCCATCGCCCACCTCCACCTCCCAGTAATGCCTCCCCGCGCTGAAACCCTCACGGCCCAAGACGCAGCGAGACGAGTCGAAGCGCTTGGGGTTGTCGGGCACGGGCTGGCGGGTGTCTTCCCATCTCACGCGCTTGCGATCCTCGGACAGGAGGAGCCGGGGATGCGCCGTCTCTGGATCCAGCGTCAAACTTACTGGGGGCAGAGAGAAAATGAGCGTCTCAGGCACAACTCACTTTTCCCCACATTTTCCCCATCTTCCCCCAGCTTGACCTTGGGCCGTTCCAGCTCCCGGTCCCCGTTTGCTGGAGCACAGTGGGAATGGTTTTATGCCCACAAGCAGGATTGGAAGAGTAGAAAAGTTGGCTGCGTGAAGGGAACTTGATTTAGACTAAAAACAAGGCTTTGGAGAGTGGATATTTTTGCTGGGAGTCTCCAGGCCATTAAAAAGAGGAAAGAAATGCTCAGGTGTCCCATGACTTTCCTTTTTTAAGTTCCCACGTGGAAATATTTGCAATTTTCACCTTTGGCCTCATTCAGAGAGGTCATTTCCAAAGGTGTTGCTGACCCAATACTTCCCATGTTCCCCGAGCTCTGCCGGGAGGAAAATTCACCCTCTCTCACGTAGTCAACCAGAGTAATTGCTTCTTGCTATGCTAATATGGGTCCAGCTCTGCAGCTGGAAGTATCTCTCCGCGGCATTTCGCCAGGACTTCTCTGGTGAACGCTGAGATCTCCTTCCGTAGATCTGCTGCAGATCGGGGCCCCAAACCCTCTCCTCCCCAGTTTCTCCATACCTTGAAATTTCAGCAGCATCTCTTTGAGGGCAAGATTTTTCTGAGGAGGACCGGTGGGTTTCTCTTCCAGCTCAGGCAATGTCTCTGCTGGCTTCTGGGCACCATCCTTCTCAAGCCTGGAAAGAAGGAAGAACTTTCTCACAATACTTCCTTCACTCTTAATTGTCATTACGCACTGAGAGATTTTCAACTGTGATTTCTTATAATAAGTGATGGTAGGACTAGAGCGAAGGTCCCGGGGCACTCAATGACCTCCCAGAGAAGGGTTTGCTGACTCGGAGGACATATTGATTTTGTCCCCAAACACTAGCGAAGAGCCCCTGGATGGTAAAGGCCAATCGCAACCAGAAGCGTTCGGCATCAAGGGAAATGCAGGCAATAAAAAAATGCCTTTCCTTGCCCGCCTTTGCCTTTTCAGTAACCCACTTTCTCGATCCGTGTCCAGAGAGGACACGAAGAGGTTTGTTATAGGGGTGGAAGTTCATACCGGCTTCTCTTCCACCCAGATGCACTCTTCAGTATTTAAACATCCACAAATTTTTAGCTGCTGGCTCGCTATTTTTGACGGGCTCACAACAAGCTCAGCTCTCCAGGAATAAGTAGTCCTGGATGGACTGTAGAGAAGAAGCTGCAGCAGAGCTGGAGGTACCTTCATCCCATCTTATACCTTTCCCTGGTCTTCAGCGTCCTACTTGGACCTTTTGCGGGGTCCTAGTTGTCCCCTATACGTCTACACAGTCCCCAGCATACAGGGGCCGTAAGTGCCTGGGGTTTTGGAGTCACCACCGTAGAGTTAAACATCATAAACATCACAAGAACACGTGAAAGGAGCCGCAAACCTTCTCAAGATGTCTCTGCTGTCCTACAAGAGGAAGATGAGAGAAGGAACATTAGGTCAGAGCAAAGTCAGCCTGAGAGTAAACAACAAGTAGCTACCGCCGGGCTGTGGGGTGACCTCGGGCTACTCAAGGCTCTGCTCTGTCTAAATTACGGGTCTAAAATGGGTCCCTGAACACTGCTCTTCCCGCACAGTGTTTGGAGATCTGCCGGGGTGTTAGGTGAAGTCACGGCAACATCATTTAACGAGCAGCTCGTTGTAGTTACCCGCCATCACCCACCACCTTTCGTGTCCCTACTCTTCCAGTATGGGCGTTGTTACTGCCAACGCACACCACCGCTTCAGCGGGTTTGAATGTTTTACATCAGGAGTTAACCAGAGCCTGGAGGTGGGTCAGGTGATGGGTTTGGTCACCTAAAGACAAGAGGAGGGCCAGTTGTTTCTCTGCTGCATACGAAGGAACTTGGATGCTTGTTTTGGATGTAAACACGTACAACCAGGTGGATGAACCCCATCCCCATGTAAACAGACTGTGGTTCAAACAGACTGGGTTTGATTTAAAATATTCAAGTTGGGCCTGAAGAAAACAATTTTAAAAAACCCAAACAGCTGTTTGAAAGATGCATTTTAAAAGGAGTATTTAGAATTAATTTGACTCCCCGACTGGCGACACCAGTGGTGGTCAAGGCCAACGGTCTTCAGAGGGGCCTGAGGTCTCACCTGCAGGAATTCACACGCTGGCTGCTGACACTTCTCCTCCAGCTCGTGGATCTGCTCACCGATGGAGGAGATCTCCTCCAAGAGCTTGTTGATGGTGTCCTCCTGTCTCCTCAGGATCTCCTGGTCCAGCTTTGCCAGCCGGTCCAAGAGGAGACGTTCCTGTCCCTCCACGAACTGGTGCAGTGCCTTGACTTCAGACACAACCTTCTGCCTCTCCGTTTCCACTTGTTCCTGCAACGAGAACCGACGCACGCGAGGGAGACGCGGGGCTGGGGGCAGAAATGGTGGAGAAAAATTGCGACAGAGCTGATTTAACGTGATGACTGATAACACAGCCATAAATTCCAGTGCCCGTTGCAGAGCAGACAAATAATTAAGACTTTTTTTTTTTTTTTTTCTATTTCTAGGCTGAAGTTGCTGGCAAAGGACATTTTCCCACGGACTCTAATCTTTGTACCCGAAATGCTCCAGACCTTTGAACAACAAGGGAAGATACGAAATAAAACCATAAACAGAGTAGTCAGCGAAAGAGGTCAGGGAAAGGGAAAACAAGGCAAGAAAGAAGCAATCGGGTGATTTCCATTTTCTGTGTGTATTAACAAGGGGAATCTGGAAACGTGTCCCACCTGCGAGCAACCCGAGGAAGAAAGAGATCAGCAATAACTTAACAAAATCCAACACAAGCTCCCAGCGTGCTGAGATATCCAAGGAGCGGGAGACACGGGGAAAACGGGAGTGTTTTTTAATCTAGGCTGGGGACAGGCTGTCACCACCACCCAGCCCTTACCCCTGTGCATGTGCAAGGGACGATGGAGATCTTTGGCCGTGGCACATCTCGTGTCTCCACATCCATCCCCACGGCCAGAGGGAAAACTGAAAGGAAAGGGAGAAAGCCATCCCCACCCGGGGACAGACACTTACGAGGAAATCCCGGCTTTTCCCTTCCTCGGCCATTTTCAGCCCCAGAAGCTTTTCTTTCCTGTCCTTCAGGATCTGCACGTGAGCCTGGAATTTCTCCTGAGTGGAGAAGAAACATCTTGTTGATGCATTTTCTTCCTTTAGCAGGTCCATCCCTCTACCCTCATCCCACCTATCCAGGTTTATCTCCTATAAATTCAGATTCTTCCCTGCTTAATAACATGATAATCTGGCTCTGGGAATTCATAAACCCTGATTTCTGAGAGAGCAGGGCAGCCAGGACAGGTCGCTTTCTCCAACAACCAGGGTGAAATTCATGGAACAGATCGGAAAAGACTCAGGCAAAGGACCAAATCGGCGGGAAATGAACTTTAAATGACTGGGGAGACCCTGCTGGCACCTGCTCAGGTTCAGCCTGTCCTCAGTGCTGACCCAAAGCTTAAAAGCTTGGGCTGTTTGCTCAGTTCAGCTGCCACGGAATGTGCTTTGGGTCACAACCTCAAACCCTGGATGGGCCATTCAAGGCAGTTTATGGCGGGGAGACCATCACCCTTGTGTGACGAGATCGGGGCTCTCTGCGATGAGAGAAAATTTTTCTTCCCGCCTCCAGCAAAATCAGTTTTCACAACAAGCAGCACGGGCACGCAGTGAAACTGGTGCCCAGACCATTGACGTGCTGGAAAACCTAACCCTGCCTTGCACACCAGCGCCGTAAGACCAGATTCTGTCCTCGACGTCTCCGAGCAGCGTCTCCTGCACCCCAAATGTCTGAGGCAGTGTAGCTGACCCTGCTTTGAGCAGGAGATGGGGTTAGATGGTCTCCTGGGCTCCTTTCCAGCATGATTTATGAGGACACCATGATGGTGTGGAAATGAGACCTTTAGGACAGTTGGGGTGAGCAGCAACGTAAGCGAGGGGGAGCACGGAGCTGGGGGGGGGCGGCTGTAATCCAGTGCTCACACCACGACGCAGAAAACAGACTGAAAGGGATCGAAATCCAGATGTCTGCGAGCCCAGAGGGCAGCTCCCCACCCCGGCCCCCATCCCCACACGCCACGCACGGAGACCTCCCACCTTGTGCTCCTCCGCAGCCTCCTCGATGGGGACCACGGTGTGGACCCGGTGAGCCTGGGACTCTCTGCAGACCAGGCAGATGGGAGTTTGATCCTCCTCACAGAAGAGTTTCAGAGCTTCCTGGTGCTTCTCGCACAGCCTCTCCCCCCCTGCCCCTCCTTTGGCTGCCTGCAAGCTCAGCCGCTTGGCTATCTCGATGATTTTTGCCAGCTCCCGGTTGGGTCTCAGGTTTCTCTGCGGGGCCGTCTCTTTGCACTGGGGGCAGGAGAAATTCTCCTCGGCTTCCTCCCAGCAGCGGGTGATGCACGCCCGGCAGAAGTTGTGGCCGCAGTGGATGGAGACGGGGTCTTGGAAGAAGCCCAGGCAGATGGAGCAGGAGGCTTCGTCACGGAAACTTTCGGCAGGGCTGGCTGCAGCCATGGTCTTGGCGGCGAGGATGACGGGGCAGCTTTCGTTTTCCGCCCCGGCTGGTCTTGCCCGTTGGCTGCTCCCCTTCCTGCAGGTGCCTCGGGCCCCGAGGGAGGTGAAAGCGAGCGCCGGAGGAGTTTCGCTGCCGAGATGCACCAGGTTTTCTCCAGGTTGCCACCGCTGCCGAGCAAAACGCTGTGCTGAGCAGCTGCGGAGGGGAAGGGAGAAACCCCCCTCCCCCTTTCCCCAGGGAGCCCGGTGGGTTGAAAAGAGATTCAATGGAAAATAAACATTTTTCATCATTTCCTGGCTTGTTAGAGACCCACCTGCAGCTTCTATAATCATCCCCCCCCTCCCCAAAATTAAATACCCAGGCGAATTGAGAATTGAGGCTCAAGCCTCCCCACGGGGTCCAGCACCCAGAAACCAGCCTGGTTTCATCGCTCATCAATAAATGCGCTTTTAATTGATTAATTGAAAGGCGCAGCCATGGGAATAGAGCTTCGGCAAGCCCCCTGCCGCAGTTAAGTCTCCCTTCTTCAGGTCAAACCACCGAGACACCTCCTTTGCTGCTCGTTTCAGCTCTTTATTATTTAACATACCCAAGCGCCCTCGTTTCTGCGTGCCTACGTGCAGCTGTAAATACTTTTATTGTCGCTTTCAATTCTCCTTTTAAACAGGATGCTGTTTCTTTCACGGTTCAGGGCTGAGCCTGGAGTCAAGCAGCAGCCGGTTACCACGCATCCTCTTATCTTTAATTTGCCATTTCTTCCGAGCGCCTGCGATTAAGGAAAGGAGGCAGATTTTCTTCCACCCTGTAAATGAAATAACTCCGTGACCGGCCGTACCCCTCGCTCAGCCTGCTCAGAAATGAGCTCTCCCACGCCCAAGATCCCACCGTGCTGCAGGTGGGATCTCACCGTCCTTCAGCCCTCAGCTACTGCCTTTTTGGGGAAAAAAAAAAAAAAAAAAAAAAAAAAAGGTGATATTTCAAGGAACGTCCTTGCAGCAATGGAAATGTCCCCTCCCACGGCTGCTTTTCGGTTTGCAGTGTCACTTTACTCCAGCTGCGCTGACCTTGCACGCTTGGTTGGGCGCAGAAATGCGCTTCCAGGAGCCTCCGCGTGCTTTTTGTGCATCGGTTTTTAAAAGCCTCAGCACCCCTGGATTTCCTGCAGAGCCTCGGGCTGTAGCAACAAGCCCCCAAATCCACCCAGACCTCGTCCCAAATCGGGATTCATCACACCAGGGTGGTAAATGTCCTCCCCTCCTCCCCTCCATCCCTCTGCGGCTCTCCCAGAGGGGCAGCAGCGTCGTTCTTCTTCCTCTTAGGCAAGAAACACCCAAATCGCTCAATTCCATGGACCATCGAGGTGGAAGAGCTGCTCCTGGTCCAGAGCCCTTTGCGTGCGGAAGCGAACGGGACTTATTTGCATGGGGCCGAGGCTGGGTAACGAAGTGACACATTTTCTGAGAAGATCAATAAATAACACCCCCGCCGTTATTTGTTTGCAAGCGGTTTTGGGGGGGTCATGATTTTCCGCTGCAGAGCGCCGCGCACACGAATACTCAGACTGAAACCTGTGGTGCGGTTTCACACTCAAGACGCCTTTTTCTTTTTCTTTTTTTTTTTTTCTTTTAATCCGTAGTTAAGTGTTGATTCAGTGGGGAATGAGAGATGCAGAGGCCGATGTGGGGATGGATACCCCTGACTTTTGCGTTTAGGACTTTGCTTTCTCCCCTGTTCTTCCTCCCGCTGTCCCACAAGCGCTGGCAGCATCATCACTTCTGCCCCAGCACCAAAAGCCGCGTTTTCTCCCCAATTACCAACATGAGTCACATAATCAGTCTCCCAGCGGTCGCCTGCAGCGGCTTCACTCTTCGGGCTTGAAGCAGACCTTGATGTGCCTGGAAAAGCATCTCCAAACCCAGCAATACCAGTTGATTTTGCCCAGGCCAGGGGGCACTGATGAGCGTTAAGGGCTCGGAACAGCCCCACCCGGGGGTCCCCACCCCTTGCTCATGGCTCAGGGGCTCTATTTAAGCTCAGTCCTGTGGTCTGGGCCTTTCACAAGCTGCCTTGGAGGAATATCAATGTGTAGCTGCTGAGCCAGCCCTTTGTGATCCATAACTCCAGTGTCCTCGATAAGGAAATTTTACTAAGAAAATTCAGAATCACAGAATCATCTAGGTTGGAAAGGACCTTGAAGATCCTCTAGTCCAACCGTTAATTCGGTGGAGGTTTGGTGCTGCCTCTCCCAGGATGGAGAAAATATGGGTGTTGTGGGTGTGTTTGATCTCATTATGGGTGTGGGGGAGATCCGTGTGTGCTAAGGGAGGCTGAGGAGCGGGGGGAGCATCGCTTGCCATGTCTAGGTGACGCTGGACATGATCTTAAATAGCAACAAGCCACAGAGAAGGGAACTGTGGGGGGCTTAAGTGGCTCCATCGCCCTCGATATCAAACCGAAGCCTTAAGGCAAAACTCACTAAAAGCTTGATTTGACCTTGGGGATGACCTGGCTCAGCTCCTAAAGGTGGGTTTGGTGAGGGGTTTTTTACAACTAAACCGAGCTGGGCATGGGACGGGTTAAAAATAACGACACCCCTCTCCAAACCAGCCCTTAATTGGCTGTGTGTAATCAACAGGGGCTATTAGTGAGCGTGGTCTCAAGAGGGAGCTGGAGGCTCTGTTTTGAGAGACAGGACGACATTTGCTCAATGCGTTTGTGGGGGGGAAAAAAAACAGTAATTAAAGGTTTTCTGCGGGATTCTGCTTAATTGCTTCAAGGCGCAGATACGGGGCTGGGCACAACCGCAATTAACCATCGGGCACAAACCCCCCTGCCTCAATTTTCTCCTCTCTTTACATTGCGTGGGTTTGGCGCTGCCTCTTTTTCCCGCTGTTTCTAAAAATCTAACTACAGACCAGGGGAAGGGATGCTTTTTCCTGTAGATCTTGCTTTCAGGGGATCAGCCAGATGAGGGGACAACTTGGGCTGAAAAATAGGTTCCCTTGGGAAAGGAATTTTTTTTTTATTTTATTTTCTCAGCCTGACTGCGCAGAGGTGGAGAATCTGGCAGGATGGTGACGGCCAAAGCTACAAATGGGTCAGTTCAAAAGGGTGGTTCAAATGCTAAAGAGGTTCAAAGCCCCCCTGGTGCAGACGAGACTTTCCCAGAGGGGTGTAAGGACTAAGTGCTGCTCTTCCCAACAGGGATTAGGTTGCTCTTGGCGGGGGGCATCCAGTCCCTTTTGTGCTGGAAAGGGGATCCCTGGGGTGCTGGCATCTATCAGCACCTGGAGAAGGACCGTGCTGATAAGCCAGGACTTGGGAATTGCTCCTGATTTGCAATACAGAGATGGGAGAGGTTTAACGCCTGAAGCTGGAGGGGTGGGAGGATTTGACAGAGGTGGGGGAAGGTGGTTGCAAACTTCCCAGGATCAGCGGGAGCTGGATGTGGTCCCATTTCCTACCTCCCTTCTCTGCTTTCCCCCCACCTTGGGCTCTGTTTGCTGCACAGACAGAACCGACGCTGGCCCCGTGCCTGCCGCCAGCATCAATTCGCTGCCGAGGGGAGGGCAAGACCCTCTCCCCATCCTGGGACCCTCCTCTCGCTCCGTGGGGCTGCCCCTCAGCCCCCACTTTTGCCTTCGTCCCTCCTCCTTCACCCTCCCCGCGAAATGCAACCTCCTGCCCAAGCTTCACCTTTTCCACGGATGCTCTTCCCCGTCTTTTCCACATCAAGACCCCTCCCCAAATCCTCTTGGCTCCCGTGCCCAGGATGTGGGGCTCACCCCCCCCTTCCCCAGGCTTGGCAGGGCTCCTCTTCCCCGTCCTTCCTCCTGGACAGGTTCTGGGTACCAGGACCCCCATATGGACTGCGGGGACCACCCTGGGGATGCAACCAGGAGGGCTTTGGCCATCACCTGCTCTCGCCCTTCCCACCCAGGCTCAGCTCTGGCTCTGCCCACCCTGGGGCCGGCAGGAAGGGAAACGCCTTTCCCTCGCTCGGAGGAAAATGAAAGTGTTCGACGTCTCACAGTTCACACCGGGGGGGGCCCCCATGGCTGCGCCGAGCCCCACCGCAGGGCTCCCCAGTGAAGCCTCCTGCCCCATCTGCCTGGAATATTTCCGAGACCCCGTCTCCATCCACTGCGGTCACAATTTCTGCCGGGCGTGCATCACCCGCTGCTGGGAGTGGTCCACGACGAATTTCTCCTGCCCGCAGTGCCGAGAGTCCGCACCGGAGAGAAACTTGCGGCCCAGCCGGGAGTTGGCGCGGGTGCTCGAAATCGCCAAGCGGTTGAGTTTGCAGGTGGCCAGAGGGGAGACGGTCGAGGAAGAAGGATGCGAGAGGCACCGGGAGCCTCTGAAGATCTTCTGCAAAGATGATGAAGCCTTCATCTGCGTGATCTGCCGGGAGTCCCGAGCACACCGGGCTCACACGATGCTTCCCGTGCAGGACGCTGTCCAGGAATACAAGGTAAAGGGGATTTTTTTTCCATCTAGGAGCCAGACCAGCACCGTCAGGGCGTGATGTTCCCCTCGCAGCACGTTACCATCAGGCTGTGAAACATCGTCCCCTCACCCAGGGGGGTAGGTTGGGGGCAGAACTGGGTGTTTGCCTCCACGGAGAACTGGCCCGTTTCAAAATGACGGCGTAGACCACGCGCCGGTGCTTCTGCTGTCTCAGTTCTGTGAGAACCTGAAGCTCTGTGGAGGAAGGGGGGAGGTCTTAATCCTTCTTCCCCGCTGCAAAATTCAAACAATTGTCCAGCTCTGGTGCTTGTTGGACGTCTGCTGATCCCAAGATGCTCTCTGAATCAGCAGGAACATGGGCCAGTAAAAAAGGGGGTGTTTTCTTGCTGCATCAGTGAGTTAAATCATCTCAGAGAAAGGATCCAACACAGGCAAGAGTGGGTGCAGAAAGCTTTTTCCACTGTGTGACATTTATTTCCATTTAAAGTGTTCCCAGGTCTTAAGCTCAGGATCCTCCAGGACCAAGAGGGACACAGGAGCAGCTCTGGAGTTGACCACAGTGCAGTCCCCTCCCCAGAATATTATTTTTTTTTTAGGCTGTCCCAAATTCCAGAGACATAGCCTTTTTTTCTTCCCTCAGGGAGAAATCCAGGCTCGTCTGCAAGCCCTGAAGGAAGACAGAGACAAACTCCTGGGGTTTCGAGAGGTTGAAATGAGGAGAAACGGGGAGTACTTGGTAAATGTTTTTATGAGGAGGGATGAGGGTCTGGATGTGACTCTGGTTTTAGAGAAGATGCTGTGTTGGGAGATTGTTCTGCTCTGCCGGGGGGGTTGGGGTCCCTTTCCAGGCACTGAGCAAAACGCTGCCTGACTTTTCACTGCGCCGTAGGGAAAAACAACAGGCAGAGCCTGGAGCCCTGCCAGGGGCTCAAGTGCTGAATGCAAAGCAAAAACTAAATAAATATATATATATAAAGGATACGGGATACTTGAGACGCTGCCTCTTTCCAGGTGCGCAGTCACTGGCACGTGCGGGACTTTGCTGCGCCCTTCTCCACCCTCCCCTTCCCTTCTTGTATCCCCTCCTCACAGGAGAAGACCGAAGCCGAGCGGCAGAGGGTTTTCTCCAAGTTTGAAGGGTTGCGTCTCTTCCTGGAGGACCACGCCTGTCATCTACTGGCTCAGCTGGGGGGCCTGGAGAGGGACATCGAGAAAATACAGGAGGAAAACATCACTAGTCTGACGAAGGAGATCTCCTGTCTGGATACCTTGATCCAGGAGATGGAGGAGAAGTGTCAGCAACCAGCCAGCAAATTTCTGCAGGTGAGGGAGAAGGGAAGGGAGCCAGATTGTCACCGCCTGGCTCCGGGCTGGTTTCTGACTCTGGGTATTGCCCCATGATGCAGCCAGACCTCGGGTAGGGCCACATCCGTGCTGTGGAGGTTTCAGTAGATGTTTTGCTGCCAAGAGTCGTTCACTGAGTTTTTTTCTCTTCCCTCTCTTCCTTCCAGGACATCAGAGGCACCTTGAGCAGGTACGGGGCTTCCTGAGCTTCTCCTTCCACCCCAGGCTGGGGAGGGAGGTTGGACCTTGTGTTAGGACAGAAAAACCTCACCCAGAAGTCAAAGATTTGGCTTTGTGGACAGAGGCTCTGAGCAAAGGTGTCTCTACCCGTCATCATTTTTTATTAAATTTATTTATTAAAGCCTGCACCGACTCCTCCGAGCTATGGGTGCGCACAAAAGATTTCTTGGTCACTCCCTGAGGAGACGCATCCTCGCCTCGTCTTTCTGTCCTTCTCTAGGTTTGAAAAGGAAAATTTCCAGCAGCCCCCGTTGCTTCTGCCAGAGCTTGAAAAGAAAATCAGTCACTTCAGGGAGAAAAATATTGCTCTAGAGGAGACTCTGAGGACCTTCCAAGGTATTGAGCATGGGCCGGGGTAGGGAGATGGAACAATACGCGTGCGAGCGTAAATTATATTTATTTACTTAGAGTGTAAATTATATTTTATTGCGATTATATATGTGGTCTCAGCACGGCAGAACAACCTCTCTGTTTTCATGTTCACACCGATACCCGTGTGTTATATCAGATAATGTCTCTTCTCCCCTCTCTAGACATCCTGATGTTTGAGCTGCCTGAAAAGAGTAAGTCCACGTCTCCTGGAGGTGAGGGAGTGGGAAGGACCGAGGGAAGGCTGAGCCCACCGTGGGATGGGCCATGAGTTTGGAGGGTCACCTGGGGAAGATGCTGCCGCGCCTGAACAAGGCAATGGATGGGTTTGGCGTCCTTTGATGCTCTCCTCTCTGCACCTTGCAGTGAAGGTGACCCTGGATCCATCCACGGCTCACCCCCAGCTCGTCGTGTCAGCGGACGGGAGGAGCGTGAGGTGGGAAGATGCCCAGCAGAACCCACCTCCTGAGGGGTCTGGGACCGATCCCTGTGTGCTGGGCTGCGAGGGTGTCACCTCGGGGAGATGCTGCTGGGAGGTGGAGGTGACACCCAAAGGCTCTTGGGCCGTGGGGGTGGCCAGGGCCTCCCTGAAGAGGAGGGAAGAGACTCCCGTGAGCCCTGAGTCGGAGCTCTGGTCTATGGGTCTCTGCGAGGGTCAGTTTTGGGCTCTCACCTCCCTTGAGCGTATCCCGCTATACCAGATCCAGGTCCCCAGAAGGGTCCGGGTCGCCCTGGACTATGAGAAGGGTCAGGTGGCATTTTTTGATGCCGATAAGAGAGCCCTGATCTTCACTTTCCCAGCAGCTTCTTTCAAAGGGGACAGTGTTCATCCCTGGTTCCTGGTGTGGAGCGAGGGGTCCCAGATCACCCTGTGTCCCTGAAGCTCTCCCTTCTTACCCAAACACAAGTTTTATGTCCCCAACATCCCTATTTCCAGCATTTTGGAGGACTTCTGTCTACTAAATCGGCCTTTCTGGCCTCAGTTCCCATCCTGAGTGATCCCAAAAGGTTGGTCACCTCTGTGGGTCAGCATCCTAAATTGGGGCGTTAGTGGCTGACAAATGGAGCCCCACCAGCCCGACCGTTCCTCTGGTCTTACGGTTTTAGGCGAAGTAAAAAGATTTACATGCCGCAATGTTCTTCTCTGTCTGGTTATTTGCTGCTGTCAGGTTCGAGACGGGGGAGAACTGGAGTTTTGGATGACTAAATCCCATCCCTGGTATTTGCACAAAGCCCGGGAGTTGACTGTGCCCGCACCCAGAAAGGTCCACAAGCGCCGTGTAGGTGACCTGGGGCCATCCCTGGAAGCCATGGGCCACCCCGCTCTCCTGTCTGCTGGCAGCTTCCACCAGAGGGAAAGACACAGACAAGAAAATCACGTATTTTTTTTTATCAATAATGATCTACAGCATCAAGGTTTCACATATCAATTGTTTGAGGACAAGAAAGGAAACAGTTGAGACTCAGGAGCTGCTTTTGCTGTCAGCAAAGGTGCCACAAGGGTGGGACCCCACCTTGCAGCCTTGGGCTTAACCTCACCCCGCAACAGAAACTCACAGAGCAGACGTCGGCCTCTGAACTGCCTGCCGCAGGGTGCTTCGTTAGGGAGAAAGCGTCTGGTTTAGAGCAATTGCACCAAGTGGGAGGTTAGGAAGGACAAAAAAAAGTAAAGTTTGGACCCCTTGGTTTGGAGGTGACCAGCTTAGATGGGGACATCAGAGAAACCTTGGTAAAATTTGCCTTTCTACTGCTGCCGCTTTGAATTTTTTTACCTTTTATCGCTATTTCCCATTTCTATGCCCCGGGATCGCCCCTCCAGAGCTTTTTCCACCGTTTGTCTCATTTTGTCAGGTTTATGTCTTTTCCCTGTGCACCAATCACCCAGTTTCATGAGGAAGAAAAAAACCACGAAAGCTAAAGTCTCCTTTTCTTCTGGTCCCTGTAGTCTAGGGGGGGTGTGGGTTTGTCCCCTGAGGCTCTAAAATGTTGGGGGGGGGGGGGGGGGGGGGATGCTGCTTTCCATGTTTCAGGGACACAACCTGAGCTGGGACCTGGCCCCCACCACCCAGAGCCACGGGTGGACCCTCTCCCCTGTGAATGAGGCACGTGAAAAAATAAACATGAGCCCCCCTTCATCGGCATCAAAAAACGCCACCGTCCCTCCGGTGTAGTCCAGGTGGACGCTGACCCGCCGGGGCACCCAGCGGAGGGGTAGGAGGGTCACCTTGCGGGTGGTGAGTGCTCGGACTTGTCCCCCCCACTTCTCCACCCCCCAGATCCCCCCTTGGGGGCAGAGGCTGAGATGCCCCTTCCGACGGATGGACTCCCGGGCCACCCCCACAGCCCAATCCCCCCCATCGCCCACCTCCACCTCCCAGCAATGCCGGCCGGCCACAAAACCCTGGCAGCCCAACACGAATGGCCAGTAGTCAAATCGCTCCGGGTTATCGGGCAGGTCCCGTTGTCCTTCCCCGCGTCTCACGCTCTTACGGTCCTCGGAGAGGATGAGGTCGGGATGAGCCGTGTCGGGGTCCAGGGTCACAATGGCTGTAGGGTGGGGGACAGGGGTGTCAGAAGTAGGGATGACCTGGGGATGTGGGGCGGGGCTTGGAAGGGGCCAGCAGGACCCAGGCTGGCACCTGAGGAGCAAAAACATCCCCAAGATGGAAGGATCCCCAAGATGGAAGCGTTCCCAAGATGGGGAAGGGTGCTGTACATGAAGCAGAAAAGCTGTTTTTATCCTTAAAAAAACATAAAGGAAAGGCAACAGGCTCATGCAGAAATCCCTGCAGACTTTAGGCTACGTTGGGCCAAAAAATAAATGATGATGGGAGAAAAAAAAAATGAAGGGAAGCGATCCGTGGGATGTAAACCAGCGAAGTCTCGAGCAGGTTGTCTCCTACAAAAACCGCAGGAGAAGACCAGACTGGTTTGGCTGAGCATGTCGTTTAAAAAAAAAAAAAAAAAAAAAAGAGCTAAAACCTGAAGACAGAGCGATGAATTAAGTCAATCCGTTTCCATATTTGTTTCATGGAAATATTGAGGTTTCAAGGCAAAGGCTCTGCCCTGGGGGGGGGGTTTCCTCCAGCGTTACGCGGAGGCTCCAGCTGCAGGGCTGAGAAAACTTGTTGGGTTGCCCTAATTTTTGTATTTTTCCTTCAGCGTCTATTTTTGGCCATTTTGGGCGAGGGGCACTTTCCTCTAACAGGTCCGGCCGCTCTTGCGTTCTCACGCTCAGCAGGAGCCAAGTTTGGGAACAGCTAAGCTGGAGGGGGAGCCCAGCCAAGGAGCAGCCCATCCTTCCTCGGTGAGCATCCTTCAGGAATTAGGGCAAAACATGTATAATTAAGAGAATGATCAACGAAGCATTAAGCGGGTATCAAATTGACATTTTTTTCTGGCCAGGAAAAACCCTTTTCTCTTCCTCTCCTCCATCTCAGGGTTTCTCTCTGCAGTATTTCTGTTCCCAAAGTATATCCAGAGTGCGCTAAGGGCAGCCCAGCTCTTCCAGCTCTCCCCAAAATTTGACCAGTCTACTTTTTTCTCCTCCTCAAGCCCTTCTCAGTACCTTGTAGCTTCTTCAGCGTTTCCTTCAGAGCACTGTTCCTCCACGAGAAGTGACAGACTCTCTCTTCCGACTCTGGAGAAATATCCACTGGCAGCTGGAAAGTCACTTTCCCACACCTGCAGAACAACAACAACAACAAAAAAAACCCAACAAAAAAACAACTCACATTTTTCAGAATGATTGTCACCATTTCAGGAAATCTGATGTCACCAGAAATGACATGATGGTGTTGCTAAAATGTTGGGTTTATTTTAATATCACCCCCTTGGCAACCCAAACCTCAAGGAAAGTAAAGGCCAAATTTCCCTCTTGGGTTAATCTTTTCATAAATTTTATTTTTTATGTAGACCATGAGGAAGGTCCTGCTTGGGACGAGTGGGCTAGAGAAAAGAGCCAAGACTTCGCGGTGAAATTAAAGCCAGGCTTTGCCATCTGGAGGTCATTTTTTGAGGCTGAAGCTCCTTTTTTCAGCACATCCCCAGAAGCGGTCAAGAGAGGAATCCCTTAGGAGGAGCAGGGACAAGCAGGTGGCCCCCAAAAATACCCCTCCAGACTCTTGCATTTTCCCTGAAGCAGAGGTGTATCCAGTTTTCTCCTCCGTTGAAAAACTTGTGAAACAGCCTTTCAGAGAGGCCACGTACCTGCTGACGGTGCTTTTCACATCCTAGGGAGAGAAGAGAGGAAGAGGAAAGGCAGCTCAGCGGGAGCTTTTCTCCTTAAATCACAGCGATGCTGAACTGGTTAGTGGGGGATGGACCTCTTGGATCTCTGCTCCAACCCTCCGCTCAGTGCTTGAGTCCAGGCAAGGTCTAAATATGCGGAAAGATGGAGATGCCCCCATCTAGAGGGACCCTGGACCAGGCAGCCACCCCGCTCACAAGAAAAACATTTTTTCCCCAAATCTAGAAAAAAAAAATCCATCTTGCCGCAACCTGTTGCCTCTCATCCTTGCACTGGACGCCTCCGAGACACTGGCTCTGCTCCGTGATCCTATTAGCCCACCGCGGTTTTCCAGAGCCCCCCAGCAGCACTAATTAACATTAATGGTCCTGTCCAGCTCCACCTGAGACCCTGCCCATGGCCCAGGGGCTCTGTTTAAGCTCAGTCCTGGGGTATTTAAGCCTTGGAGGAACACGGCCACGGACCCTGGTGATGGCTGCATTCCCAGTTTGCCTTCAGCTCTGCCCGTGGACCTACGTGATGCTCTGGGCTGCCCTGCTCTCCTCTTTTGGGTACTGTAAAGATGGGGTGAAGGCTGGTGAAGGCTCCTCAACCCATAGGGAACCACCAGCCCTCGCCATTCCTTCCCACAAACAGTCATTTAATTCCCTTTTTTTCCATCTTTCCAGGCTGCAACTCGGTCCCCTGATCCCCTTGGTGTTTTCAGATCTACAGAGCAAACTGGAACTTGGAAAGCCCAACTAATCAAGCCAGGAGCTACCTGGTGGGAAGGACCCTCCCTACAATTTTCCCTTGAAAAGCTGTAAACTGGATGAATTCACTCACCGATTGCTGATTCTTCTCTTCTTGCCCTTGCGTGGGGGTGTCCAGCTGGGAAATCTCCTCCAAGAGTTTGGTGGTATTTTTTGCCTGCCTCTTCTCAATCTCATTTTTCAGGTCTTCCAGCTGTGAAAGCAAGAAGAGCTCGTGTCCTCCTGGGACCTGCAGCGTGCCTAAAATCTGAGCACAGCCTGTCAGGGCTCAGCTTCTACCCTCCCCTTTTAAGATGCAAACAAAGGAGCAGTGGGATGGGAAATACCATGAGGAATTCATGGAAAGGCATTTCCCGCAGGAGGAGATCACCCATGAACCCAAATCCCTATTAATTTTTCTTGAATTCCTGGAGAAATCTGTGTGGGGAACAAAAAAAAAAAATCAAACCTGATGCAAAAAAAAAAAAAACAAACAAAAAGCAACACAGGTTTGGGAGGAAAGACGCTGATAAAAGCCACAAACGCTTGAATGACGTTGGGCAGAAAGCCATGATATTCCTGCACTTACCAACATGGGAATGGTGCAAAACGACTGAAAAGGATCTAAAGAAATGACCCTAAAGTTGGTGTATTACTGCCCAGGGACTTGAGAGGTCAGGGAGGTTGCTACCTACCAGATCCTCCAGTTTTCTGCACTCCAGGGTAGCTGTCCTTCCTCGCAGACACCTTCTCTGTCTTCCTTCAGAAAATTTAATATCCGCCTGAATTTCTTTCGAAGCAAACTAAAAAAACCTGTTGTTTTTATGCCTTTGATGGGGCTGGATCTTTCTCTTCCAGTTCCTTCCCAGCCCTGGGTAAAGCCACCGATGCCTTGAGCCGGCGAGTCAGCTGCTCGCGCCATGTCTCCTGGCGGCGACACCCTTGGCCTGATGTGCTGGGAGCGTCGTGTTTCTCCCTTGTCAATCTTCCAGCTTTTGATTCTGGGGAGTTGTCGAGGGCTGTCACCTCCCTGCTGCTTTTGTCCTTCGCTTTTTAGGGCTGGGCACGAGGCAAAACCATCAGCCCTCCCAGGAAAGGGCTGGAGGCAAAAAATGTTGGGGTTGACCAGAAGGGTCAGGAGCTCTTCAGGCTTGGTGGGACCATGGATGGGGAAAACATTAAGAAAATAAGGAGGGAAATGTGCAGCCAGAACCTTGTAGGTGCTGGAAGAGGGGCTGTGACTTAATTTGCATAACGGGCCACAAGTTGAGGTCCATGGGACCCCCCTGTAGTCACCCATCCGTACGTGCCCTCCAAGAAGCGCTCTCCCGGCTCTGAGCTCACAGGGAAATGTTTCTAAGCAATTTAGAACCCACTGCTCCTTTGTTAAGCTCCACGGCTAAATATATATATTTTTTTTTTTCGCATGGCATCAACAGAAAGTTTTAGAAACAGGGTCACTGTGACCCAGCTGAAGGGCTACCAAGTGAGATCATTCTCCCAGCCACAATCACTCGGCCAGATTTGGAGATGCAAACCTCATTTCCAGCAAACTATTCCCAGGAGGAAAAGCTGCCGGGGGCAGGTGGGGGGAGTCGTTTGCTCTGGGAGCAGCAGAACTGGAAGCAAACGCCCTGGAACCACTTCCCAGGGAAGAGTGGCCTGGGGTGGGCAGGTTGGGAGGTGGATGCAACCGAGTGAATGTTGGCATCTAAATGAGACTCCTGGGTCGGAGCTGGGTGGCTTTGCTCCTCGGCAGAGCCTGGGGCACAGCTCCTTTCATCTCAGAATTAGGTGCCTACGGTTGGGCAAGTGAGTCACACCCTAAAAATGTCTACAGAGCCTGGAAAACCAGCTGGGCTGGAGACGTCCGCCTCACATATTTCTAGAGCGAAGTGACACCCTGGGAGAGAGCTGGATGGAGATCAGAGACCTGGAGGGACCCTGTGGCCCTGAAGGAGTCAGAAAAACACCGATCTCTACCTCCAAGGAAAGCCCAGGGTTTTACGGGGACGCGGTGTTTGTGCCTCGCGTTTCTCGGCGGGTTCCTCTGAGAGGAGCGTGGTGGGACCAGAGAGGTTCAGGGACCTCCAGCCACCCACAAACTCTCCTTGTAGAACAGCTCGAGAGCTTTTCCCCTGATTCACCCAGGTTTTCTTCTTTGCTCCTTCCTGCCCTTGACACCTTGTCTATTTTTATTCTTTATTCTTTACTCTTTACTCTTCATTCTTTATTCTTTACTCTTTACACTTTTTACTCCTTTATTCTTTATTCTTTATTCTTTATTCTTTTTATTCTTTATTTTTATTCTGCCTTTCCCAGCTGGCTTTGGATCCATGTCTGGACACAGACCCAACACACAGGATCATTCTCCTCCCTGGCAGAGACATGACAAAGGGGATGAGATGGGAGAAAGAGCAAAAACATACTCAAGACTCTTTGCTCAAAAAAGAGTAGCCCAGTAGCCCAGCTTGCCCTTTTTAAATAAATCCTCACGCCTGAGCTCCTGCGGCGCTTTCAGGTTGGCTGTGCAGAAAGGAGATGTCCATCCTGCCGCGGCATCCCCCACCGACAGCGACGCACCAGGCTGGAGGGGAGATGCCGGGGCACAACAAAGAGCACAAAACCACTGGCCGTGAGTCCGCCCGCAGTGGGAGCCCTGGGGATGGTGAGATGGGGCTTCATCACGGGGCGCCCACTCATAGCTCGTCTCTTATTCTGAGCCTAACGTCACCCGCTCCCTCCCACTCTCGCTTCTGGTTCCTCTTCTTGGTTCTATAATCAATAACGTGTATTTATTTCAGTGTTGCCTCTTCCTCTTTTGGGTTTCCTCGGAAGAAAATCGTCAGGTTTTGAGGGAATCGATGTAGGTGAGACAGGCAAAAATGCCAGAACTTGGATTTCACCAATCCACTCCACCTGCTTTTATTCTTGAGGAATATCTAACGGGCACAGCCACAGCAGCCTCGGTACAATTTATCCCATTTTGTCTCTCCTGAACAGCCAACAGGGAGAAACAGGATTTTCTTGGGAGTTATCCAGGAAGCTGGATGTGTATAACGGTGTGAAAAATTGTATTCTGGGTGGGTTTGTTTTCCTTCACTGCAGAAGGGACTGAAGGGCCACCACAAGAAAGTGGGAAGGGAAACAACGTGTCCCCATCCTGTGCAGCTTTTCTCAACCTTGCTGACCCAACGGCTAAGAAATGCGGGATAACACATCCGTAGCAAGACAGGAGAGTGCAAAACAAAATGTTCTTTTATTTAAAATAAATATCAGAAATGCAGAGATAGAGACCAGCTCCCCAAACGAAGCCAGTTCGTAGTGAAAGGCCACGTCCCTTGGCAGAACAGGCTCTGGATCTGCCTTGCAATTGGTGTCAGCAAGAAAACGCTTCGGCAGGAGATTCGGTCTGTTAAAGGCAAAATAAATTTCCAAAGACCACACGTCTGAAAGGCCTGAGCGCTCTCCATCCTTCATCAACCCCTCGATGTTCCCTTCCTGCTGACTCCATCACCTTCTACCGGCCGATCCTTCCTCCTCGCCGCTGTCCCCGTTGCCCCTCCCGTGCCGTAGAGGTGCCGTCCCAAAGCTCCCCAGGGAAAAGGGAGAGGAGCAGCACGTTCTCTCGGCGAGAACCACGGCTGACATCACACAGGAGATGTCCCTTCCTCTGGGGTCTGATGGACAAACAGCTCAAGGACAGATCCGGAGCGGAAACCTGAACCCTACCCAGTCCAGAGGGGACATCAGCTGCCCGCTCGTGGACTGATCCTCCGAAGGTGGGGTTTGGGTGATTTCTTGCAAACGAGCCCCCATCCCCATCTTGAACCAGGGGAAGACCCTCTCCCCGTTGAACGAGGCTCTGGTATAAACCAAGATGGGGGCGTCGTCATCTGCGCTGAAAAATGCCACCCGCCCCCCTTCATAGTCCAAGGAGACCCGTATCCTCCTGGGAAGAGGGTTCAGGCGCAGGTTGGCGCGGGGGGATATGAGGGAGTGATAAGCCTCCAGCGCCCAGACCCCCTCCTTGGGGGTGAGGCTCATAGGTCCCTTCCTCTTGACTGATGCTCGGGCCACCCCCAGAGCCCAGACACCCCCCTGCCCCACCTCCACCTCCCAAAAATGTCTCCCTGAGGTGAAGCCCTCGCAGCCCAGCACGCAGGGTTCAAAGTCAAATCTCTCCGGGTTGTCCGGGAGGTCCCGCTGCCTCAGCTGGCCCCTGGCTTGTTTTTGGTCCTCGGAGAGGTGAAGGTTGGGGTGAGCCGTGGCTGGGTCCAGGGTCACATTGGCTGCAGGACAAGGGAGAACCCGAGTCTTGGAGGTAGGGCTTGGCCCCAGGAGAGGCTGGAGATGTTTCTTTTCCTCCCAGCATCTGGGACAAGCCCCATTCTCCTGCTTCTCCCTGCTCTGGATGTTTCGGGGGGGGGGGGGGCATGGGCAGGTCTGGATGTCCCTGGGTGGAAGGAGAAGGGGGAGAGGACAAAGCATGGAACAGAGACATGGGGGAGGGGGTGGTGGGAAATTCATGGGGAGGGAAGGGGAAGCGCAAATGTTTTTCTCAGGTATTCCCTTTGTTCAGGTCCCAGAGGGGCATTTGGCTTTGTTAGGACCATAGCTCAGCCCCTGGGTACACCAGGAGCACCAACATCAAGATGCCATCACCCTTCCTTTCCTCTCCCTGGGGGGATCGCCCTGTTTTTGCCATGGGAATCTCTTCCACAAGCCAAACCCCCATTTTCTCCCACCCACTACCATCGACTTACTTGGCTCTTGCAATTTAAACATCAGGCTGTCTAAAGAGGAGAGAGATTTCACGGTATCAGGTTTAGGTGCCGGGCAAACTGGCTGCAGCTTTAACACACAGGCTGGGGGGGGTGAAACAGCTAACGGAGGGCTTGGGAGGGGAAATATTGGGAGTGTGAGGGCTTGGCTGGGTGAAAAGGCTCTGGGCTGATTTGCTCTGGTGCAAGCGGAGATGCTGGGGTAGCTACACAACTCTCCCAAACCTGGCGGAGATGAACCTCCTGGCCAACATCAACTCCTCCAAGAGATCGCAACGGATTTGTGTCGTCCATCCTCCCACACACCCCCTTGTAGCATCTCCTCCCTGGCTTTATACCCACTTTAATTTTCCCACCAGCTTGAAAGTGATGGGAACAACCGCACCAGCAGCTCTGAATTTGTTTTTCTCGTGGGATGTGGGAGAGGAGATTCCTTTGCTGAGCTTGTTTTTCCCTCCTCTCCACTTCCCAACTATTTTTGCCCCAGGAAAAACTCTCAGTGTCCTTCTCTGGCTAAAAGTTTCATCTGCGTTTATTTACAATGGTTATTAAGTGGGTTTTGCATTAGCAGCCAGCACACAAGAACTCAGTCCCTCCCAGCTATCAGGCACACGAGGCAACGTGCCCTCTCCTAACCCTCCTCGGTACCTTGGCATTTCCTCAGCGTGCCTCTCACGACGACGTTTTTCTGAACAAAATCCTCAAGTCTTCTTTCCAGATCGGAGGAAATCTCCACCGGAGGGTTGAACTTCATCATCTCACAACTGCAAAGAGAGCAAAAGAGGGTAAAAAAACCATGTGTGATATATTCAATTGAGCGTTTTGTTGTCATTAAATAATCCAGGAGAAGCTACGGGATGGGCTGAGGCTACTTATCCAGGAGTGAATAAAATCACCCTTTCCCCTGCCCTGTTTCTTTGCAGTTGGTTCCCCCCAGGGCAGTCACTGGACGGATGTTTCTGAACACAAAACACCATCGTGGGAGGCCGAGCTACCGACTGCGTCCACCTGGTTTGAAACCCCGACCTCAGGATTCACCCAGGTGGCATCCAGACCTCTCCAAGCATCAGAGCGTGGGGAAAGTGAGAAGGAGCCACGTTACCTGTCCAAGAGTCTTCTGATGTCCTAGAGGTGGGAAGAGAGAGAAGAGACAGTTGGGGAAGAGGAACGACAAGTTTTGTGTCTTCTAACACAAGTTCTATATTTTTATGGCGATGCAGTAGCAAAGAAGGACCCTACCCATGCGATGGTCCCACCTGCAGCAACGCTAGAGGATGCCAGGGAGTTCCTGTGGGTCTGAATTCGGGCTCCCAAGTCTCAGGTTTTGCTCTACCCCTCCTTTCCCCACCAGCCCTGATGTTTTGGGCTCTCACCTGCAGGAATTCACTCGCCGGCTGCTGGAATTTCCCCTCCATCTCCCAGATCAGGGTGTCGAGGTGGGACATCTCCTCCGAGACCTTCGCCACTGCTTCTTCCTGGACCCTGGTGATGGCCCGGTCCAGGTCTGCCAGCTGGGTCAGGAGGAGGCGCTCTTGGTCCTTCAAAAATTGGTGCAATTGCTCGAATTCACACACTATCTTCTTCCCTTCATTTTTGGTTTTGCCCTGCCAGGGTCAGAGATGAGGGCAAAGGGGATGAAAGAGGGGCTGGAGACCTCCCCGCGCAGCAGAAGGCATGGAGTGACCTCTCTACGACTCTAGCGCCTGAAACACCGGCAAAAAATTCCCTCATGGAATATTTTTACATCATTCTCGTTCCTATTAGTGCCACATCTCTGAGGGGTGCGACAACCCCAGACCTTTGCAGAAGGAATCACGGCAGCCTCCGGTGAAGCTCTGCAAGATGGGCAGGAGATGAGGGGGGGGCTACAGAAAAATCCCACCGTGCCCAATTAGTGCCTCAAGGCCACCAGAGTGGTCTTGGAACACGATGCCCTCGGTGATATTCGGACAATATAAGGGTGAATTTAACAGCCAACTGTCACGGATTTGGGTAGTAGCAGGGCCTGTTCAGGAGGCTTAGCCTGGAAGGAAACCAAAAGATACAGCCACAACTGGGCTCTGTAAGAGGGAGATTTATAGAGTTTAGGGGGAAAAAACCCTTCCAGCCCATCTCTCTATAGCAAGCTGGGGGCTGCCTCCCCCCCCCCAGCTCCCTGGCAGAGGGAGGAGCTGTGGTGTTATCTCCCCGACACAGGCTCCGGCTGCTGCGAAACCCCAGCAGATAAACACAGGGTTTGGCCGGTGCCCAGAGCAAACAGCACAACGCTCTGCAACCCAAATACGCAAGATCTGGCCTCAAAATACACCAGCAATGCTGGGGTGGGGGGAGAGACCCACGCTCCCCCCCTACTCCTGCTGCAGGGCACCTACCAGGTACAAGCTCTTCCTTAGTCCAGTTTTTCTGCTTTCCAGGTATTTTTCTCTCTCCTCTTTTAAAGCCTGTAGGCGGGCTTGGATTTCTTCCTGAGGGAAAAGAAGAAAATGTTCTTGGGGGAGCTGAAAAAAAAAAAAATCCCTTTTCACCACTTCTGCCCTCGTGTTAGACGGGAGAAGCTTTGCCTAAACACTGGCTCATCTGCAAGGAGCAAAGCTGGGAGAGGAGGAAGGTCCACAAGCAACCTCCAATGTTCTGAAGATCTGTGCAAAAAAAAAAAAAAAAAAGCAACCTGTGAACACCAACCTCACTGCAAACCCGGGGAAAAAAATTCTGCAGAAGAGCAAAACCACCCGCAGTAATCAACAGCCCATGCCCCGGGAAGCGTGTGAGAGCCAGATAGTGCGATTTCCCTCAAAAACTCTCACAGCCGCCAGAAATTGGTGGCTCTGGGGTAAATAACTCTGTATTTAACAACCCTCGGCGCGTTTATTTATTTATATAAGTTATTTCTTATAAAACCTTCAGCATCGGCAACATCTTGCAGCAAGGAGTTCCCCCCGTTAACGCCACGTGACGCCGCACTGTGTTTGCGCAGCTCTGCCCAAGCGCTCGCCTTTTTGGTGAGAAAGAGGACGAGAATGGGTTTGGATCAGCAGGAAAGCGGAAAAGGAGCAGAGAAGGGGAAGAGACAGGGAGAAGTTATTTCTCTGTATTTGAAACTAAAGAATAGGGGAGCAAATATGCAAAATTGCCCTCAATGACTGATGTAAGCACGTTAAAAAAATAAATGAATTCTTGGGTATTTTTACGTGTTTTGAACATTTATCACTGTCTGTATTTCAGGACAGTCGAGTCAATAGCAGAGTCCAAGGAGGAAAGAGGCCAGCAAGGTATTTTTTTCACTTATCCCAGCCTGATGAATAAAAAAACCCCGATAGGAACACTGCAAAAAAATAAATGTCCGTGCAATAAAATGCAACCAGGAGGCGTGTGGGGAAGTGACACTCAAAAACCCCCCTTTGCAGCTGCACCAAGGGATTGGGATAAGCGGAAGCACCCGAACGGCTGCGTTTGACCCCTGGGCAGGGATTTCCCACGAGGCCGGGAGGTGCCCGCGCACGCCCGGGCTTCACCTTATATTCCTGGGCGGCTTCTTCGACGGGGACCACGGCGTGGGAGCGGTGAGCCTGGGAGCGGTCGCACACCACGCAGATGGGCTGCTGGTCCTCCTTGCAGAAGAGCTTCAGAGCCTCCTGGTGCTGCCTGCACAAATTCTCGTCTCCTCCTCTTCCTCCTCCTCCTCCTCTTCCTCCTCGCCGGCTCAGCTGCCGGGCGATTTCGGCAATATTTGCGAGCTCTCTGCTGGGACGGAAACTCTTCTGCAAAGCCGTCTGCCTGCACTGCGGGCAGGAGAAAGGGGCCTCCAGCCCTTCCCAGCAGCGGGTGATGCACGCCCGGCAGAAATTGTGGCCACAGTGGATGGACACGGGCTCTTGGAAATAGCCCAGGCAGATGGAGCAAGAAGCTTCGCTGTGCAAACTTTCCGCCGGGCTCCGCGCAGCCATGGCTCTTCCCAACCTACCTCTGGGATAGAAGCAAACAAGCTCCGCTTGGCGGGAGGAAGAGGAGGACGTTCCTTCTTCCACCTCGGCCGTTTTCTCGTAGCAAACAGGGGGAAATCAACCCCCAGCCTTAAGGCCACGGAACAGCGGCCCAGAAGGCTCGAGAGGAGCGAGAAGGTGGCGAGGACACACGACGCTTCCTCCTCGCCTCCCGCCAGCCTCCTGCTGGTTTCGGTTCCGTGGCCTTTCTGAGCCAGATGTGAGAAAGCAGATAAGAGGCTGGAGGGCCGGGCTGCTCTTGGGCAAGACCAGGATAGGCTGGAGAAGTGATTGGGGAAAAAAAATCTCCTGAAACTCAGATAAACCTTTTCTCATCTTCGCAGAAGAGCTTCAGGGTTTCCCAGTGCTCCTCGCAGAAGTTCTCCCCTCCTTCCACCTCTTTAACTGGTTGCAGCTTCAAGCTCTTGGCTATTTCAGCGATGCTGGCCAACTCCCAGTTGGGGCGGAGGTTCTGTTGGGACACGGTCTCCCTGCACTGGGGGCAGGAGAAGTTGGTGGTTCGTCCTTCCCAGGTCTGAGTGATGCACGCCCGGCAAAAGCTGTGGAGTGGAGTGAATCGGGGTCCTGGAAAAGTTCCAGGCAGATGGAGCAGGAGGCTTCATCCTGGAGGTTCTTCACAGACATCCTGGCTGCCATGAGAGCGGCCAAGCTCGTTTTGCTTTCAGAGGATCAGGAAGGAGAGAGATGTCTCTTCCTGATGCTAAGCCATTGGTTAAACCGTGACCCAGCCCCTTTCTTGCAGAACTTCGAGCGATATGTTCACTTATGATGGCTCTGCCGGTGCTGGGGAGGAGCAGTTGGGCAGCTGAGGAGAAAGAGGTGGAGACGCTCATCCTATTTTTACGCTTTTCTGAAGGCGCTGGGATTTTTTCCATCTCCAAAGCCAAAAATTCCAAAGATTTTTCCATCTATTTGAATCGGGGGAGACCTCTGGATTTGGTGACTCAGGACTTTCACACCCTACTAGCACCTAAGAGAGGTTGTGGCGCCGCTGGGGTGGGAGACAACCACGGACTGAAAATGCTTCTGAGATACCAGGAGTGACAGGACCTGGCTGGGGCTTGGGAAAGACCTCAGCACCCTTCAGAACAGGGTCTGCAGAGCTTTTTGGGAGGATTCTAACATCTCTTGGGTGACCCGAAGGGTTCAAATGTACGATTCACCGCAGGGAAGGGCCTTCCTGGCTGCCAGAAGAAATTTCTGCTACTCCTGACCCCCAGGACATCCCACCTTGGGTAAGGTGGGACATCAGACCAACACCCTGCAGGGACTGCTATGGATCAAAGATTCTCGTGTGTCCCTGGTGCCTCTGAGGCCTCACAAGGTCCCAGCAGGTTTCTCCGACCCGCAGTGACACAGCTGAGAGTCTGGACTGATGCTTTTCCTCCCTTTTCCTGCTTTTTAAATGCCTTTACTTCCAAAAAGTGTGGTCCCTTCTCTCCAGCGTCATTCGTTCGCTGTTGCCTTTCAACTGGTTCCCAGTCCAGGTGGTTTTCAGGTGCGTGAGCAGGAGGAGTCATTGCTATTCCCTCCCATCACAGCTGTGATGAAGCAAAAAAACATGTTTTGTTAAGTTGAGCTTTACAAGAAACGGGTCAAGAGAGGGCAACAAAGCCACCAGGTTTTGCCAGGCTGGTGGTGGCACGGCACCATTTTCCCAGTTTCTCTCTAACAAGAAGGAGAAAACAGCCCTTGAAATATAGGAAAACACTTTAATTACAGTCATTTTGGTATAAATATTTATCTAAGACTGCTTTCTAAGCTTTCTGACCCAAATGTATGTAAACTTCAGGCACTGCTCAAGCTCTTTCTGTTCATCTTTACTCCTCCAACCTTTGATTTCTCCTACCCCACAACTCTGAGAAAAGCAGCTGGAATCCACGGGGTTCAACAACAAAGCCTTAAAATATGTATGGTTTTGGCTCATAAGAGATCTCGGTGGGAAAATAGCAGATATTACACTTAATTCAGTGGTATCCTCTTTCCCTTTCTAGCAACTACAGCAGGAACCAGAGCCAGCTTCTTCAGCCCTGCGGGAACATCGTCGCTGAATGTCAAGGGGAGGAAAAATTGGGACGGTTGGGAGAAGAGTAGAAGGACTAAAAGCCATGAAATCGGTGTCCTGGGGACAGTTGCACAAATTATAGACTTCATTTTCCCGCTCATCCCGGGGTGATACTCCCTAGTAAAATCTTGGAGAGCACCCAAATGTTAAAAAAACCCCGAGGTCTGCTCAGACGATCCCTTCTCCATCTGCTGCTCTTGAAAAACCCCACGAGAACGAGATTCAAAGCGGACACCGGGACTCATTTGCTTCACTTTATTCTTTACCGTCCGTCGAATCCCAGAATACAGCGCGGTTTCCTGGATCAAACCAAAGGCTTGTCCAGAGCACGTCATGTCCATCTTGCTGCCCACACTGTCTCAGGGAGCCAGCTGGATCCTGGACTCCCAAACCCAGAAGAAAGGCAGGATTTTCTCTCCATTGAAAGAAGTCGGAGGGAAAGCAAAAGCCAAGGTCTCGTTATTGGCATCGAAGAAAGCCACGTGTCCCTTCTCGTAATCCAGAGACACCCGGATAGTCCTTGGCCTCCCATTCAGAGCTTGAACTGTTTCGAAGGAGGTGAAAGCTTGAAACCGGTCTCCACAGATGCCAACAGCCCAAATCCCCTGGGAAGGGTCGAGGTTAATCCAACCCTTTCTCCACGCCGAGTCTCTGGCCACCCCCACAGCCCAAAATCCCCTGCTCCCCAGTTGCACTTCCCAGTAGTGCCTCCCCGCCGTGAAGCCTTCGCAACCCAACACGGAGCAGTAGGTATCAAATCTCTGGGGGTTGTTGGGCAAATTCTGGGGTGTTTCGTCCCACCTCACGCTCCTCCGGTCCTCGGAGAGGACGAGGTGGGGGTTTGCTGTGTCTGGATCCAGAGTCACGTTTGCTGTTGGGAAGGAAAGCGTGAGAGAAGAAAAACAGCACGTCAGAGGGAAGGTGATGGGTATTTCTCTCCATCTACACCCCCCTGTTTTTTTTCCAGGGGTGAAATCTTGGCCCGACAGAAGCTGCTCAGTAAAGGCTTTCTCCATGAAACACACCCCAGAGTTCTATTTAAAGGCTCTAATGATTTGTACTATTTTTAATTCTGATCAAATGAGAATAAAAATTCTTCTGGCCAACCCACCAGGAAAGTCAATTCCCCGCTTTTGCTGTATTTCTCACCTGGGCCCCCTTTTTCACCCCAGTCTACCTCCAGTCCGCTGTGACTTACCCCATTGCACATCCAGTTCAACTGGGAGACTCTCTGGAAGGAGAGAGGAGGAGAGAAGAGCTGTTAATTTTTTTTTTACAAGGGAGAGGGATTGTGTTAGAAACGGGGAAATACGAGGAGTTGCGCTTTTCCCCTCTCCAAACAAACAAAATCGTCCGGTGAACGAGTCCAGCTCATGGATAGATGGACCTTCAAACCCAACGTGACCAGATTTACAAGGATATTTCTTTAATACAGTTGACTGCGCTCAACTGGAGATCAGAGGAGGGAAGGGGACAGTTATCTGAGCATGGAGAACGGTCTCAAAATAGCTCAAAATAGCTCCGTGTACTCCACAGTCAGTTTGCAATATGTTGACTTTTCACGCTGGCTCCCTTGCAGATGGCTGGACATTTACCTACAGCCTGTTTGGTTTAAATAGGACCGGAATCAAGAATTTGATTCATTTCCTTCGTGTTAGCGAAAGGGAGAGGCTTGCTCTAGTCTTTCACGTTACTCAGGCGTTCAGACGCGTCTGCAAATACGCCTGGGGACACAATTACCCTCCCTGCTCCAGCTCCAGCCCCAGATAGGAGGGTTATTGAGTAACGCCTCGTTAGCATTCCTTAGCTGGGGTTTTACGCTGGTCGTTGGCTAGTCTCTGCTCTTTTCCAGCTGCAGAAGCGTGGTTTCGATTTTTCCCCTTCTTTAGTACCTTTGAATTTCCTCAGGGCTTCCTTCAGAACGATGTTTTTCTGAGATAAATCCTTGAGTCTCTTTTCCACTCTGGGAAACTTCTCTGTCAGCTGCTGGAAAGTCCTTGCTTCGCACCTGGAAGGAGAAGATTTTTGTGTTCCTTCCTTGCTGAATGAGCTACATAGAAACCCCGCTTAGAAAAGCTGCCGGAAAAGCTTATTTCTCCCCAAGCATCAGGTTGAGACCTTGCTGGGCACATCAGTGGTCCCAGTGCCCCTGTGGAGGGGACACACTCGCTCTGGACCTTCTCAGTGGTGGATATTGGCTTCCTCCAGCTGAACGGAGGAGGTGGTGGGGACTCTGGTGGGGACGATCACCCCTCCTGCTCCCCCGTTCGTGTCCACTGTGTGACATTGTGCTGGGGACAACCATCCCCTCTGGAAAGGGAGAGCCACGTACCTGGTCAAGGCACTCCTGGCATCCTAAAGGAGAGAGAAGACGGGAATTAAACTCTGAGCCATCTTCAGGCCCGTTTCTATCTCTTATCTCCCTCAGCTGTTCTCAAGCGCGCTTTGCCTAGTTTAGATTTTCTTGTGCCCAGCACAGAGCAAGATCAGGGACCTCTTGTGCTCATCCAGTGGCCCAGCTGGTCCCTTTGATCTGGTCCCTGGCTAGAAGAAATGCTCAAACGCAGCTGGTGGAATATCATATCCACTTCCAACCATCTGTCTGGCATGGTCTCGTGGGAAGGGGAAGTGTGGTCCTATGTTGGGCGGCCTCACCCTGGACTTAAGCCAGGATTAATTTATTAGCTCTTGCCAGAGTCATGCAAGATGTGCCTCGACCTCCCTTGCTTTGCCCGGGGTTGGGAAGGAAACGATTGGTGGACGCTTCCAAAATACTAATTCTGGGGTCCTCCTCTTCGTGGGTTGGATACGACACAGCGCAAGCTCGTTGGTGTCAGCTACAGCTTCTTGAAACGAGCATCTAAAACTACTCAAAATGTCAAGGCGAAGAGACGGGGGAGAGGGGGAGGAGAGCACCACCTCAACGGCACATTCAGAGCGTTGCCCATCTCCTCGCTCTCACCTGCAGGGATTTATTCTCCGGCTGCGGGTTCATCCCTTCCATCTCCCGGATGAGGTCGCCCAGGTGGGAGATCTCCTCGGAGACCTTCCTGTCGTTCTCTGTCTGGCTCTGCACTATCTCCTTCTCCACGTCCTCCAGCCACATCAGGAGGAGACGCTCCTGCTCATCCTGGAACTGGTGCAGCTGCTTAAACACCAACATGATCTTCCACCTCTCGGCTCTTGTCTGCTGCTGCAAGGAACAGATGGGGAGGGATGAGAACAGAAGAAATCGGAGACCTACGGAACCTGGTTAAATAAAAGAGGAGTTAGGAGCGGTCTTTGGCCCTGAGGCCAGTCTAAGTCCATAGCACGTGGCTCTGGGTCCCGTTTGAGCTTTATGTGATGCCCTGAGGCGTCATAAAACACACCCGGCCTATTTAAGGGGTTGTTTTTATTTTTCAGCTCCACAAACACGCAGGTGGTGTTGCTTCATGTTTTTCCCACCGCCTGGAGAAGAGCGGGCGTCGCGCGCGGGCGTCGCGCGCAGGCGTCTGCCGCTGTTTGATGGGACAGATCCTGCCGGGATAGTGTTTGAGGACACCGGGGTGGGAGGAGGGTTCGGATGTGGTGGGATCCTGTGGAGGCCGTTGGAAATGGTCCCTGGCACATGCCATTCCCCAAAACTCCTGGGGTTGGCGTTGAGGGCGGTAGCTGGATGGGATGGGACTGAATCCAGGCCAGGGCAACCAGCAGCACGTTCAGGGTGTTTTCCTTCCATTTCTGCTTTATTTAGCAGCAAAGCTTTTGCCTGCCTCTGCTCACCTCCGCCCCGGCAGCCCGCCCGTTCTCACAAAGCTGTGGTGAAACATCTGCCGCGCTTGCTGCTTCTGCTTTTGAGGAAATCACCAGCTCTCACTTCCTTAGAGCGCCAAATCCATCCCCCAACCTCTGGTAGCCCAAAACAAGGCTTGGGAGGTGGTGGAAGCACCTGGCGCGGTGCCTTCTCCAAGGGAGATGCGGCTGCATCTGGACATCCCAAGCTGCTACGGGAGCCACCACCCTCACCGGGACCCAGACAGCTGTGCAGTGGTGGAAAAGCCCCATTGGGGTCCCAGTTGGACCCAAGAACCCCCATGGACCTCGTGATTGGTGCAGTTGACCCATCTCCAACAGCTCAGACCTGCGGGAGACCCCCCGCCCCATAGACCAGCGGTGAGGACCTACCAGATACTTCTGGCTTCTCTTCTCCCCAGTCAGTTTTAATCCTCGGAGCCTTTCTCTTTCATCTTTGAGGCTCTTCAGTTTGCTCTGGATTTGCTCCTGCGCATGAAAAAAAAATCATAATATTAATCTGCATGTCGGTAGGGAGGGGGATGCACGGCTTCGGTGTTGCTCCAGCTCATTCCTGACGTGTTCGAGCATGAGACCACCAGAACTTGGAAAGATTTAAATATTCCTTATTCCGTGGCCCCTCTTCACCCTTTTCTATGAAGCCTCTTGTGAATGGAGAGTCAAATAAAGGCGGTATTTAACACTGCGGCCTCATTTACACCCTATTCTGTGCCAGGTCCTTCTCCCAGTGTATTTGTGGACACTTATTTTCTGCATTCACCGGAATCCGTTCTGCCGGGGTTGGCTCATTTTATTCCCTCGTGAGCACAACGTCCGTTTTTTTTATTTTTACCCTTCATCAGGTCCCCTACATCACTGCAACTTCCCATCGTCTGCAGAATCAACGTTCCTGCCCAAACTCGTCACCTTCAGCTCCTCCTGCAGACCAAGGAATATGAACAATGTCCCCAAAGTTTGTTTTTAGGAGATAAAATGCCCATTTTTTAACACCTACCCCTAAAAGACCTTCCCGTAGCAAACGCCGATGGTTGTTTGCAGCCTGACCCCCTCTTATTTTTTTTATCAGCTTATTTTCGCCCTCCTGCCCCTCACTACTTCTCCCCCCTCCATCTTGTTTCATGCTCACAGCGTGACTAATGTCACCTTTCACCTCTCATTCCCAGTCATTTCTTCCCCTGTGGGCAGGATGAAATGTCACCAAGCTTCCTCCACACAAGCACCCGGACTCCTCCTCCTCCTCCTCCTCCTGACCCCGTCCACCCTCAAGGGAATTTAAAATACCTCCCAGCATTATCCTGAGATAGTTGCCTAGAAAGAAATTCCTTCGGGCAGAGATTTACAGCGGAAAGGACGACTCATCTGGGATTTCCAATCCAATTCTTGCACAAAAATCAGCAGCAAGGGCCGTGCACAAGTGAGTGAAGGTGGGATCCAGCTCTGCTAATTTGCATATTTTCTATGAGCTACTGGCCTCAGCTTCCTTTGCAGTCCCCGGTGAGGGTGATAGCAAATAAAGCAGCAGCTTTATTTAGGATCCACGCTGATGCCGTCACCCTGAGAAGCTCAGATTGAAACCCCACTCCGGCCATGAAAATCAGGCTTTAATCATTGATGCTGCCTGGGGGTGACCCCAAGAGTGGCTTTTGCTGATGGGCTGGGTCTGACCCAGCACCCTGAAGTCTCTGCTCGCCCCTGCGTGCCCCCGCCTCGAGCCGGACCGTGCCCCTCACCGTGCCTCTGGGCGCCCGCAGACCGGGGTGGCTGCATCACATCCAGGCAGGGCTGGAGCCAAGGCAAAAACAACCCCAGGTAGATCTACCAGCTCAGCCCAACCTACTACATCCCAGATCTTGGGAGATCCTACGGGAGATCCTTCCCCGTACCCTTGGGAAGGCGGAGAAGCCCCTGGCTGGCAGAACTCAGCCTCGGATGGACCAAAAAACCCCCCAAAAAGCCCCAACTACTGCATCCCAAATCTTGGGAAATCCTACAGGAGATCCCTCCCTGTGTCCTTGGGAAGGTGGAGAAGGCCCTGGCCAGCAGACCTCACCCTCAGATAGACCAAAAAAACCCCCCAAAAACCCCAACCTGCTACATCCCAAATCCTACAGGAAATCCTTCCCCGTACCCTTGGGAAGGCGGAGAAGCCCCCGGCCAGCAGACCTCAGCCTCGGATGGACCAAAAACCACCCCAACCCAACCCAACCCCCCGAAGCTTTAGAGCAAAGCACGGCGCCGCGCTCTCTTACTTTGCACTCCTGGGCGGCTTCTTCGATGGGAGCGACGGTGTGAGCGCGGTGAGCGTGGGAGCGGTCGCACACCACGCAGATGGCCGTCCCGTCCTCCTGGCAGAAGAGCTTGAGCGGTTCCTGATGCTTCGGGCAGAGGCTGCCCGCCCCGGCCGCGTACCCTCCCCACGAGTTCAGCTTCTTGGCGATCTCCGCCAGGTTCCTCAGCTCACGGTTTGGTCTAAATTTTCTTTTCTGGGCAATTCCTCGGCATTGAGGGCAGGCGAACCTCCGGTCGGATTTTCCAGAGCACCGCGTGATGCAGTCGCGGCAGAAGCTGTGTCCGCAGTTGATGGACACCGGGTCGGTGAAATAATCGAGGCAGATGGAGCAAGATGCTTCTTTCTGCAGACTCTCCAGCGGGTCGCACTCAGCCATGGCTGAAGAAGAATGACACGATTACTTTCGCTTCATTGAATTCCTTTTTTTTTTTTTTTTTAATCTTTCGGCAGCAACTGGGAGTTTCCTTCTCAATCAGCCTTCGGTATCTGAACTGGGAGGTCTTGTTTGAAAAGGGCAGCCTCGCAAAGGATGTAAAAGGAAGGAGGGGCGGAGAAAGGGGAATTTCAGGCTGTTTTCTGCACGAAACGCAGTTTTGCAACACCCCTCTGAAACCTGAGTCACTCCACAAGGCGTTTCGAGGTCTTCAGAAGTTTGCTGCTAAAGAGAGAAGCGGGAGAAGAAGTTCCTCGTCCTGACCCCGTGACCTCCGAGTCCCAAATAACGAGTTGGCAGCGGGGAGCATTCGGCAGCCGGAACAGTTGATGGATGGCACCACTCTCTCCCTGCCCCTTGCAGCCAAAACACAAATTCACAGGGAAAAAAAAAACCACTTTTCTTCCCTTTTTTTTTTTTTCCAGGTGTTTTTGAGCCCAGCTGGAGGAAGAGCTGTGGGGTTGATCGGCAATATCCCCCCCTTTTTTTTTTTTTCGGGTGTTTTTGAGCCCAGCTGGAGGAAGAGCTGTGGGGTTGATCAGCAATACCCCTCCTTTTTTTTTTTTTTTCAGGTGTTTTTGAGCCCAGCTGGAAGAGCCGTGGGGTTGATTGGCAATACCCAAGCTCAGTGCATGCTCCGTACCGCAGAGCTCAGCATCCTCCCCGCTCGTTCAAGGGCTGATCCCAGCCTGCAGGAGAGCAGGACGCTCCCGCGTAACCGCCGGGACCAGGAATAAACCCTGCTTGAAGGATCTGCGGGTCAAACCCTGCCCAGGCTGAATCAGCTCGGGGTATATTTTAATTTTCAGCTGGGGCAACTCGGCCAAATCAGGTTCCAGCCCTGCGCTACATTCGTGCGTCGTCATGTACCTCTTTCCTTCCTCCATACGTGCTCCAGCCAAGGAGTCGCTGGTTTAATTGCAAATGAGTAATCCAAGCTTTGCTTTCTTCGTGGCCACCTCTGCGGCTCGGGCCGGGCGGGACGCCTGCAGCTCCCCAGCTGCGAGAAGTGACTCGGCAGAGGAAATGAATCACGCAGCGCCGAAAAAAAAAAAAAAAAAATGAGAGAAGTGCTTCAGACCTCGTCCTCGGAGTGCTCAGAGGGTCACCGCGGTCGTTCCCTGCCTCGAGGTCAGGCCCCATCCTGAAAGGGTTTTGGTTGGGATGCCCTTACCAACGTGTTCTCCGCCAGCAACAGGCAATTTTCCGCCTGCGGAAAGGCTTTTTCCACGCCAAAAATATTCCTGCCTGCGCGTTCGGGCCTGGGATCCGATTCTCTGAGAGCAGGGAGATGTTTGTCTCGCTCCCACCGATGCGAGCGCGGATCCCAACCCCCACCACCCTCCCCCCTGCGACTCCAACAATCCAAAAGCCAAAGCTTTGGGGAAAGATTAACTAACCCCAAGCTCACGACGGGCTTACGCCCAGCCCAGCCCTTGGCAAACGCCGGGTTTCGACGCTCGGCGTTATCAGTCCACAGTCCCCTCGTTTGCTGTACGAGACTTTCAAAATCCTGGTTCATCCAGATTTAAAATCTCCGTTTTTTCTCCTCCCCGCGGGGGAAGGAACTCGCCGTACCGCAAAGCCACATCGGTGGTTTTTGGGTGATGAACGGCTTAGTTATTTTTTCCAGCACATTGCAGGAAACGAAGCCGCGCTGACCGGTCTAAATTCATCGCGTTCTCCCTCCTTCCCCCTTTTCAAGATGAGCAAACTTGACCTTTTCTTCCAGCAGCTTCCCCGCCATCCTCCACCACTTCTGAGGCCACTGAGGCCACCTCTCTGACCCCGTGGCTTATCACCGCCAATTTCCAAAGTCTAATTCAGCTGAGATGATGCTGATCTCCTTTTTTTTTTTTTCCTCCGCTGTGGCCATAATTTCGATCCCCAGTGTGGTACCTGTGGTTATTTTACCTGGTACTGACCAGTACCTACAGACGAGGTACCTATAAGATCTCAGCAAGCCCCCTCCACGAAGGCTAAAATAAAATAAAACATTCTTTTCCATTTCTCACAGGTGTGGTAACAATTTGGCCTCAGTTCAAGCTCTTTGGGGTCTCTCCAGAATAGCAGATTTTTATAGCATCTGCGTAGCTGCAGCTCTTGCTTTGCGCATCGATGTGAGCTCTTCTGCCGTAGGACTTCTCTAAATTACGAGTTAAAAAAGAAAATAGCTCTGAAAATCAGAGAGGAAGATGAAGGAAAAAAAAAAAAAAAAAAGAAAAAAAACAACCAAGGAAATGAAAATAGGGAAAAAAAAGTGGCAGCGAGGGGAATTTGCGCTGCAGGCGTTTCTGCTTCAAAAAGGGATTAAGAAATGGGCTGTGATGGGGCCCTGATTCCCCGTGTGACGGGAATTGGGCTTGGAAAACTTGTAAAAAGGGAAAATGAGGGGAAACGGAAAGGAAAATGAAGGAAAATGGTGAGGAAAGGGCTGTGATGAATAGTGGAATAAAGGAAAAAGGGTGGAAGGGTTGTGATGAAAACTGAAATAAAGGAAGAATGATGGCAGAAGGGCTGTGATAAAAACTGAAATAAAGGAAAAATAATGGCAAAAGGGCTCCGATTAAAACTTTAAATAAGGGGAAAAACGATGATGGAAGGGCTGTAGTTAAAACTTTAAAGGAAAAATGATGGTAGAAGGGCTGTGGTGAAAACATGTAGGAAAAAGGGTGGAAGGGCTGTGGTGAAAACTGAAATAAAGGAAAAATGATGGAAGAAGGGTTGTGATGAAAACTTTATTTACAGGAAAAATGGTGGAAGAAGGGCTGTGATAGAAACTGAAATCAAGGAAAAATGGTGGAGGAAGGGCTGTAGTTTAAATAAAGGAAAAATGATGGCAGGAGGGCTGTTATTCTCGTAGCGACCGGTTCCAAATCTTTCATTATCCTTCCTCCACAAAACCCTTTGCTTTTAACAAAAACGTGACGCGTTGGGGCTCAGGAGCCGGTTTTGGGGGCCGCGATGGGATTTTCTGGGGTAAAAAAAAAAAAACATCGAAGCGCCCAACGTGGGGCTCGAACCCACGACCCTGAGATTAAGAGTCTCATGCTCTACCGACTGAGCTAGCCGGGCTGCTGTAGGTGAACCCCCCTCCGGCCACAACCGGCCCCCGGGAGCGCCGCGGGGGTCCCGCAGCGATCGTGGCCGTTAACGGGACCCCCGGGGGGTCCCCGGGAAGGGGGCGGGGGGTAGGGGAATGGTCCCGAAGCGGGGAATTTTCCGTCCCCCACCTTCACCCAAAGCCCTTTTCCCTCCTCCACACGCCTCGGTCCCGCAGCCGGGCTGGGCAGGAAAAAACAACCAAAAAAGGGAAGAAAAAAAAATTTAACTGTTTCTGCCCGGTTTCGAACCGGGGACCTTTCGCGTGTGAGGCGAACGTGATAACCACTACACTACAGAAACGCCGTGAAGGGTGCTTAGCCCCGCCGGCCTACGGCCGTGCAGCCCCTCCGCTGCGGCGGGCACCGGGGGCTGGAGTCTCGTCGGGGGCTCCGCGGCGGGAAGAGCCCGTCGGGGCGGTGAAAAGAGACATAATGAGGGTAAAAAGTGGGGGAAAAAAAAACCAACTTTAAGATCGCCCAACGTGGGGCTCGAACCCGCGACTCTGAGATTAAGGGTCTCACGCGCTACCGACTGAGCTAGCCGCGAGGCCACGCCCCCTCCAGCGGAGGCCACGCCCCCACCGCGCCTGCTCGTTCCGCCCCTCCTCAGACCTCCAAGACCAACGAGGCGGGCGGGGTAGACAAGCCCGTCACCGACACCACCGAGACGGCCCGTGTCGCCGCTTCCCTCCGCGCAGGGACAACGCGGCGCCCCGGTTCCCGCGGGGGGAGGGACGCAGCGGCGGGAGGCGGAAGGTTAAAGCGCCGCCCGGTCTGTTTCCGCCCACCCGGTTCCTTAGCAACCCGCCGCCGGCGCCTAGAGCGCCACTTCCGGTCAGGTGCCGTAAAGGGGGCGGGGTTTGCGGCTAGAAGCCGGAAAGCGGAAGCGTTGCGGCGTTTCCCGTCTGTTGGCGGAGCCCGCACCATAGAGAGCGGCGGCGGCGGGGGCGGGAGAAGCGCTAGAGCGTCTTCCCCGGGCCCGGGCCGGGGTCGGCGAGCAGCGGGGGGTGGTGACGGGGCAGCGGCCTAACGAGGGCGGCGCCTCCGGGCCCGGTTGGGCTGACCCTGGGGCCAGGCCCGGCGGTGGGGATCGCTGTGGTGAGCGGTGAGGCCTAGAACAGGCCCCGCTGGGGGGGGGGCGGGTTGTTTGGGGGAGGATTGAGGCCTGCACCCGGGCCCGGTTGGGCCTTGGGGCTGTTGTGGGGTTGGGAGCAGCGTCAGGCCCGGCTGGGGGGTGAACCGGGGCAGGAACAGGATCAGTCCCCGGTTTTGGGGGACGGGGGGGGCGGGTTGGTGAAGCGAAGGGAGGGGTAGAGTGGTGCCCGGGGGGGTGGGAGGGAAAAAAAGGGGGGGGTGAAAGAGGAAGCGACACCCCAAGGTCTTGGGGGTACCTGGGTGGGGACCGGCCACCCTTCTCGGTGCCCACTACAGCGTAGGGAGCAGCTGGGGGTCAACAGGGAGCTCCGGGCCCTGTGAGGAAGAGGAGGATCTGTCAGCTCCCCCCACCCCCCCCCCCATGGCGGCCACAGCGGTTTTAGGCGACGGGGTCCCTTCGGGGGGGTCCAGTGGGCGGCTGAACCCGGTGGAGACGCTGCAGGAGGAAGCCATTTGCGCCATCTGCTTGGACTATTTCGTGGACCCCGTTTCCATCGGCTGCGGGCACAATTTCTGCCGCGTCTGCATCTCGCAGCTGTGGGGTGGCGGCGAAGCCGACTACGACGTGGCCCCCGGGGCCGTGGCGGTGGGCGGCGGAGAGGTGGGGATGGGCGACGTGCTGGAAGAGGATCTGGAGGATGAGGAGGATGAGCTGGATGAGGACGAGCTGGATGTGGAGCAGGAGGAGGAGGAGGAGGATGGCGGCGCCGAGGAGGAGGAAGACGACATGTGGAGCGAGGAAGAGGATGACGCCGACCTGTGGGAAGACCCCGTGGAGGAGGACATGTGGGACGGTGGGGTGGGGGGGGAGCTTTACTTTGGGGACGAGGACTATGATGAGGACGTGATGGAGGAAGACGTGGAGGAAGAGGAGGAGGTGGAAGAGGAGGAAGAAGAGGTGCAGACGCCTCCTCCCCCTGTCCTGGCCACGCGGCCTCGACGCCTCCAGACCTTCACCTGCCCGCAATGCCGAAAAACCTTTTTCCAGAGGAATTTCCGCCCCAACCTTCAGCTGGCCAACATGGTGCAAATCATCCGCCAGCTGCACCCGCACCCCCAGCGCCTGGCGCCACCCGCCGCAGGCCCCTCGGTCTCGGGAGCCGCCGCAGGAGTGCCGGGGGTCCTGGTAGCCGTGGGGGGTCAGGGGCCACCGAATCTTTGCGAGAAGCATCAGGAACCTCTCAAGCTTTTCTGCGAGGTGGACGAACAAGCCATCTGCGTGGTGTGCAGGGAGTCGCGGAGCCACAAACATCACAGCGTCGTCCCCCTCGAGGAGGTGGTGCAGGATTACAAGGTACGGAGGTTTTGGGGGATAACGGGGTGGGTTTGGGGGTGGGTTTTTTTTTTTGGAGGGGGGTGGGAGGAAGACGGAGCCGACGGCGCGGGCTGGGGCGTGCTGGCGGCAGGCAGACGGCGTCGGGTGGTTGGAGGCGGCGGGCGGGTGGGTCTCGCCGGGCTGGTTCAGCGAGCGGAGGAGGTTGGGGGGGGGGGGTGGGTTGGGGCCAGACGGGCTGCGTGGGTTTTGGGGCGCAGGAGGCCGGGAAGCCACGAAGCCGGCGGGTGGGTTGGTTTAGGGTCTGGTTAACCACAGGGAACGAGGTTGGGTGACTGGGCGGTGACGGTAACGAAGGCAAAGCCGGGGGGGGGATTGGGGAGAAATTGTCCCGCGGAGACCCTTCGTTAGGGGCTTTAACGAGGCGGCGTCGCGTCCCGGGGACCCGGACACAAATCACGGCGGGAGGACGGGGATGATGGTCGCTGGAGTCACGTCTCGCTTTTTTGGGGTTTTCTGGAAGAAAGGAGCGAGCTTTTTGCTTCCTTTAACACCCAAAGGCATCGCGGAGGAGCTGCTGCCGCACGTGGTTGCGTCTCGCCTCGTCCTCCCTCACCAGAAACTCTCCAGAGCTCCGGCCACGGCCAATCTCCCACCGGAGTCGGCACCTTTTGAGCCTCTGGAGGGTTTTTTGGGGGGTTCAGTAGCAGGAGGAGGCTTGGGGGGGCGGGGGGGGAGGGCAGGACAGCGATGGGGAGTCTCACCCCTGCGTCGCGCCGTCTCCCCACCGCGGTTGTCGGAGCGTGGCCGGCAGTGCTGTTTGCTCTTGGGTCAGCTCAGTCCGTTTCCCCTTTTCCTTTGCTGCCAAAACTCGAGGAAACAGGAAAATTAAATTTCTGAAGGGCAGAGGGAGCGTCCTGGGAGGGCGGCGGGGCAGAAGCGGTTGGATTTTTGGAAACGCCAAAGCTTATCCCGCGCAGGGAGTCACGACCGATGAAGCGGGTCGTGGTTTCATTGTTGGTTTTAGCTAATCTAGGCCCACGCTGCTATTGGAAGGACGGGCTAAGCCTGGCCTAGGTTTGTGCCGAGTTTAAGAGCACGGATCCCTCCCTGGGTCCCAACCCAGTGGGACACGGTGGCTCGAGCCGCGCATCGACCAGCCAGCGCTTGGTGACTGCGGGTCTGGCGTTGGCGGACGCTCCCCGATCCGAACGGGGCAGGAATTCTGATTTTTTTTTTTTTTTTTTCTTACCAAAAACCAGCTCCTGGAACGAGCGTTTAGGGGAAGCAGAAGAGAAACTGCCCGAAATCGGGGCGGGAGGTTTTGTTCTCGGCCCTGCCGTGGAGTTGGGGACTGGAAGAGGAGAGGAAAGGGGGGATTGCCCGAGCCAGCGACGCCTGAGATGTGGGTTTGGTTTTTTTTTTTCTCTCAGAACAAACTCCAGAGCCACCTGGAGCCGCTGAAGAAGAAGCTGGACGCGGTCCTGAAGCAAAAATCCAACGAGGAGGAGAAAATCACAGAGCTGAGGGTAAGAACCTGGCAGAGCCGGCGATGCAGCGCGTGATTCCTTTCACTGCTTATTCCTCCCCAATTTCCCCGTTTTTCCCCTTTCACCCTGCCAAAAAAAAAAAAAAAATAAAAATCCTCGGCTGCGACAGCGGCGCTGGGAGGGTTTCTGGGCCCGAAGTCTGGTGAGGGGGATGAGCGGGGAAGCTTTTCCTCCCTCCGCCTCGCGGATCTGAGCTCTGACGGGGGCGTTGCGGTCCCGCGGCTGCAGCCGTGGGGATCGTGAGGGCTGGGAGCCGTTTCCCTGCGGAATTTGAGCTTAATTAAGGGGGTTTTGGGCCTGAACGCGGTGTGGGAATCGCTAACCTGGGAGAGGGAAACAACGGGCGTCCGTCAGCTCCGCTGCTTGAGCTCGGGATGTTTTTCCACCCTCCCCGCCCCTTCTTCCTCACTCCGCAGGACAAGATGAAGCTGGAGATTAAGGAATTTGAGTCGGACTTTGAGCTGCTGCACCAATTCCTCATCGGGGAGCAAGTCCTGCTCTTACACCAGCTGGAGGAACGCTACGAGAGCTTGTTGGCCCGGCAGAGCAGCAACATCAGCCAGCTGGAAGAGCAGAGCGCTGCCCTCAGCCGCCTCATCGCCGAGGCGGAGGACAAGAGCAAACAGGACGGGCTGCAACTGCTCAAGGTCTTTTTTTATCTTTAATTCTGTTGGGGTGGGGTTTTTTTTTTTTTTTTTGGTTGTTTGTTTTCCCCTCTCTCTGCGCTGGGAAGAGGGAAGGTCGCGCTCAGGGATCGCGGGAGGAGGGTAGAGCCCCGCTGCTGCGCCGAGCGACGCCTCTCTCAGGTGTTTGTGAACCTTCCCGAGGAGCTGGAAACTCAGAGTTGATCTCTGGACCGAGCTCTGGCCCGGCTTTACGGCGAGGAGATAACGTTTAGCGCTGGGAATTAAACCCAGGGTGTGGACCGTTGCTCCCCAAAAGGGTTTTTCTTTGGCTAAATCCTTCCCGACGTCTGTGGGGGGATATAAAATGGGACCCTCTGAGAAATCTGGGATGGTTCTGTGAGGGGTAAAAGCCTCCGCCAAGGGCGGAATCGGCCTCTCGGGGGGGATATTCCGCGCGTGGGAGGGGGCTCATCCTGCCCCGCAGGGCGGTCGCCTGGTCGCGGCGCTTAGTCTGAGCCACGGGATCGGCCTCGGCCCTCCCTAATCTTTTTTTTTCTCTTTCTCCCTGTTTTTTCAGGACATCAAAGGCACTTTTATCAGGTCGGTGACTTTTCCATTGGCACCTTCTCGCTGTAAATAGCTTTTGCGTGGGGAGAAAAAAAAAATAAATCAATCCACGAGCTTTTTTTTTTTTTTGTTTGAAACCCCGTGCGGTAACGCCAGGGAAAGCTCGACTGGGGCTGGTCGGAACAAATGTGATGGAGGGAACTGCTGGCCGATGGCCCAGGGGGGTATAAATGGGATTTTTGGGTGGCCACAGCTCCATCCCTGCCCAAGATTCGGCAGTTTCCCAGGGTGGGGAGCACCGGCTGGACCAGCGGAACCGGTTCAGCCGAGCGAGCGAGCGCCGGGGTGGTTTGGCTCCGCTGTTTCTGTCGGGTTTTTTTTTTTTTACTGTGCTGAATTTCCCCCGTTTTTTAGGTTTGTTTGGTTTTTTTTCCTCCTTCCCTGGTAGATGCGAGAACATCAAATTCCAAGAGCCCGAGATGGTGCCGGTGGACGTGGGGAAAAAATACCGCAACTACTTCCTGCAGGACGTGGTGATGAGGAAGATGGAGAAAGTCTTCAGTAAAGTCCCGCAAGGTGAGCGAGGCGAGGGCACGGCGCGGCTCCTCTGGGGAGCGGTGGTTCCCCCTCCGGCTCTGCCCTCTTGGGATTTGCACCCCCTTTTTCCACCAGTCCCCTCGATTCTGGCCTCTCCCTCCTCCCCACGCCCGGCCCCGCGATGGGGATCTGACTCCTCGTCCCCTCCCGAAAGCAGAACTGGAGTCGCGCTGGGGGCGGTGGGCTGGGACCTGGCCTGGAGCTGGAGGGGAATTGGGGGGGGTTTGGGGGGGTTGAAGGGGTTTTGGAGGGGAATTGGGGGGGTTTGGAGGGGAATTGGGGGGGGAATTGGGGGGTTATGGGGGGGTTTTGGAGGGGAATGGGGGGGGAATTGGGGGGTTTTGGAGGGGAATTGGGGGGTTTTGGAGGGGAATTGGGGGGGGGTGAAGGGGTTTTGGAGGGGGAATTGGGGGTGTTTGGAGGGGAATGGGATGGGTTGAAGGGGTTTGGGGGGGAATTGGGGTTGAAGGGGGGAATTGGGGGGGTTGAAGGGGTTTGGGGGGGAATTGGGGGGGTTGAAGGGGTTTGGGGGGGAATTGGGGGGGTTGAAGGGGTTTGGGGGGGAATTGGGGGGGTTGAAGGGGTTTGGGGGGGAATTGGGGGGTTGAAGGGGTTTGGGGGGGAATTGGGGGGGTTGAAGGGGTTTGGGGGGGAATTGGGGGGGTTGAAGGGGGGAATTGGGGGGGTTGAAGGGGTTTTGGGGGGGAAGTAGGGGGGTTTGGAGGGGAATGGGGGGGTTAAAGACATTTTGAAGGGGAATTGGGGGTTTAAGGGGGTTTTCAGAGGTAATTGGAGGTTTTGAGGGGGAATTGGGGGGGTTAAAGGCATTTTGAAAGGGAATTGGGGGGTTTAAGAGGTTTCACTCTACCCCACCCAAAACCACTCCAGCCCCGTGGCGGGGGCTATCGGTCACGGTAGCCCCCAGCACGCTCCAGGCCCCCACGTGGGTGAGAATTTGGGGCTGGGAAGCAAGAGTTGAGTTAAAAACCCAAAATTTGTGATCCGCGAGGAAACGACCCCCCCCCCACCCCCTCCTCCTCCTCTTTCAACGTCGCCGTTTCCCTCCCAGCCGACATCACCCTGGACCCCGACACCGCCCACCCCCGCCTCAGCCTCTCGCTCGACCGCCGCAGCGTCAAACTGGGCGAACGGCGCCAGGATCTGCCGGACAACCCCAAACGTTTCGATTCGGATTATTGCGTTTTGGGTTCCCAGGGTTTCACCACCGGTCGCCATTACTGGGAGGTGGAAGTGGGCGGCCGGCGAGGTTGGGCGGTGGGGGCGGCCCGCGAAACGGCTCGGCGTAAAGAGAAAACGGTGGGTCCTCACCAAAAACGAGAAATTTGGTGCGTGGGCACCAACGGGAAGAAGTACCAAGCGTTGACGGCGACGGAGCAGACGGCGCTTTCGCCCAGCGAACGGCCCCGGCGCTTCGGCGTCTACCTGGACTACGAGCGGGGCCAACTCTGCTTCTACAACGCCGAGAGCATGACCCACATCCACACCTTCAACGCCTCCTTCCACGAGCGCATCTTCCCTTTTTTTCGCATTTTAGCCAAGGGCACCCGCATCAAAATCTGCGCCTGAAACCCGCCCGGCCCTGCCCCTCGCCCGCCGCGTCCGGCCTCGCCGCGGGATCCGCCCCTTTTCCTCTTTAAAATCCCTCAGATCCCATTTTTGGGATCCGACGCTGCACTTGTCTTCTTGCACCCGCTTGCTCACAAGGTCTCGACTCCTCCCCGGCATCTCGCTGCCGATCCCACCTCGGTTTGCTTCAGAAGGATCCGCCTCGGAAATTTGGGGTGTGTTGGGTTTTTTTTTTCCACCGGCTCTTGCTGCTTGGAAGCTCCTTTCTCCCTTTTCCCAAAGTTTTGCGCCCACTGTTGAGTTTTGAGGCGCCTCTTGGCTCCCGGTGGACGCGGAGTTCAAGTTGAGGGTGTTCCGTGGCTCGTGGCTTCTCCAAACTCCAACATCTCTCCAAAATCATCAGCTTTGGCTTCTCAACTCCCAACATCTCTCCAAAATCATCAGCTTTGGCTTCTCCAAACTCCACCTTGGCCAAAACCATTGGCTTTGGCCAAAACCATTGGCTTTGGCCGTTGAGTTTTGAGGACTTGGTGGATGCGGAGTTGAAGTTGGGGTGTTCCATGGCTCGTGGCTTCTCCAAACTCCAACGTTTCTCCAAAATCATCAACTTTGGCTTCTCCAAACTCCAACGTTTCTCCAAAATCATCAACTTTGGCTTCTCCAAACTCCAACGTTTCTCCAAAATCATCAACTTTGGCTTCTCCAAACTCCAACGTTTCTCCAAAATCATCAACTTTGGCTTCTCCAAACTCCAACGTTTCTCCAAAATCATCAACTTTGGCTTCTCCAAACTCCATCTTTGCCAAAACCCATCGGATTTCCCGGCCCCGTTAGATTTCTTGGGCTTCACCTTCAACCCCCAGTTGGGTGTTGGGACCCGGAGTCGAACCCGCTTTAACCTGCGATGTTCTCCTGTTCTTTCCGTCTTTTTTTTTGGGGGGGGGGGGGGAGGGGGGGGGCGGGGAACAACAAAACCAACAAAACCCAACCCAATTCCCTTTGTAACTGTTTTCTTGTGGGCCTGGCACTTTACTGGGGGCCGAGGAGGGTGCAAAGAGCCGGTCTCCTCCCCAGAGCCGGCCACGGGGGTAGGAACCGGCCTCCCGTTTTCCCCTCGCAGCTCGAGAGCTCTCCGAGATGGGGATATTTATTTTTTTCTCCCCCCTTTTTTTTTTTTCTCAGCTGTTCTTGAGTTTCCAGCTGAATCCTGTCCCACTCGAGAGACTCTGACTGCACCCGTTGTGGTTTGTTTTTTTTTTTTTTTGTTGGTGGATTGGTATTATTTTTTTTTTCCTGTTGGCATTACAGAGCTAGTTCAAAATATTTTTGGCTAAAATGAGAATTAAATGGAGATTTAGTTTTATGAAATGTCAAGAAATAATAATGATAATAATAAAGAATAAGGTTGTAAACGTCGAGTCTCTGCCTTATTGAGATCTCGGTGGACGCTCAAACGACCTGGGAGCTGTTTCCAACTAAGCCCGGCTTAAATTACACCCTGGAACGGGGGTCTGGGCCCCCTGGAGCCTGCCTGGCCTCGCTGCTACCGACCCATCCTGGTAAACCGATGCGCTTTAAATCTCACCTCGTTAAATCCTGACCTAATCCCTCCTTAATTAATTAGGTCAGGCCCAGAGCCGCGTGTCCAGATCCCATCTTATCTACCCGAAGACCGGCCCAGCAGGTGTCAGGGACCAAAGTCCCTCTTGGCGCGGTGACACGGGGCGGGGGCAGTTGGTCAGAAAAGGGCAAAAATAAAAAAAAAGTCCTAAATCTGTACAAAGTGGCTGTTTGGGCACAAACGTGGCTAAAACCTCGCTAAAACGGTGGGTGACGCGGCCCTTAGGCCTCGCTTTTCTAACCACCGCCGCTTCCTCCATTTTATCCATTTTCTGGGGTTTTCTGGGGAATTGTGTTTGTTTTCCCAGGTCCTTGGCGGCCGCCCCAGGCGTGGGAGAAGACCCACGGACAGAACCTCCCCCACGTCCCACCACGCCCATCGTTAGTTCCCTCCGCTGTTATTTTCCCGCCTCCCAGGTTTTTAAATTCTGCCCCAAAAATCCCGTGCCCCGTCCCACCACCACGTCCCCAACCTTGAAGGCCCGGGGACAACTTCTGGTGGCCACAAAAGCCCTCCCAGACAGGGACCGTTGGCTTCTTGCCTCTCCCTTAAGGTTGCCAATCTGCGTCCAGTCGGATCTTCCATCAACCTGCAGGTTGGGGATGACCCAACAGCGGCCGTGAGCTCTGGAGAGCACGTTTTTATTGATTTTTTTTTTTTGTGTGTACAGAAAATTTACGGTTTCTCCCTCCCGCGTCCTCATCTGGTGCCGATGGTGACTTGCCACACCCGGACGAGGTTGTCCGTGTAGCCGGCGAAGAGGGTCTACGGAGAGAAAAGGGGAGTTGGGTCATGGGAAGAGTTGATGGCCAACGAGGGGAAGACGTTGGGCCAACGAGGATAAAGGATTTTTGTCCTCAAAGAGCAAATCCCAAAGCTGAGGGACCACCGGATGGGGAGGAATAAGGAAAAAAAGGGTAAAAAGGGCCGTGAGGAAGGAAGGGATGCGAGGAAGTTCTTGGTTTCTCTGACAGAGGAGCGTCTTCGCGGTTCCTGTGCCCCAAGAGCGGTGGGAGGGTCCCCCCAAATCCTCGTTTTCCCAGAGTGGGGATGGGGGGAGCGGGGGGGTTTGTACCTGCCCATCTGCGGACCAGGCCAGCGACGTGCACTGGGGCGGTTCGGCTTTGCTGCTGGTGCTGATCACCTCCTGCTTCAGCTCGTCCACGATGATTTTGCCTTCCAGGTCCTGCAGCAAAAAAGGAAAAAAGCGAAGGAATGAAGAATCCTGCAAAGGAAGAGTCTCAAATCCAACCCCCCAACACCACGAGGGTCGCTCAGAAACAGCCTCTGGATTTTCCGCACGGAAACGGGAGTCAGACGGCAACGAAACGTTTCATCACGGCGCCCTACGGACCAAAACCCGGCCTCTAAAGGGAGGATCTCACCCAAACCCAACCCAAAAGTTGGAAAAAAAAAAAAAAAAGGAGTTGTCTTCTAGAAAAACCCCGCCCAAAGCGGGACGTACCCAGATCTTGATGCTGGGGCCGGTGGCGGCGCAGAGCCAGTAGCGGTTGGGGCTGAAGCAGAGAGCGTTGATGATGTCTCCGCCGTCCAAGGTGTAGAGGTGTTTCCCCTCGTTCAGGTCCCACAGCATGGCCTGGCCGTCCTGCAGGGTGGGAAAAATCAAGAGAAATCCCTTAAAAATCCCCTCGATTTGTTCCACACCCCCCCCACCGCGGTCAAACTCAGGCACGGAAAAATTAAGACAATCACAGAATCATCAAGGTTGGAAAGACCTTGGAGATGATCCAGTCCAACCGTTGACCTAACGCCGACCCAACTCAACTCCACCAGATCCCTCAGCGCTAAGACAAGGCGGGGAAAATTCAAAGAAAACCCATCAAAATATCAGCATTCGAGGTCCTCGGAGCGGAGCGAGCATCTTCGCCCACGTCTTCCCTCCTCGCTTGACAGCTGCTACCAGGCCTAGTGAGTTAGGCCAGGTCTTGGGGCTGTTAGAACCCCGCTCAAGGTGCGAGAGATGCAAAAAATGATGTAAAATTGCCGGTGGGACGCCAAAATTTCAGCTGGGGGGTGCGTACCTTGCCACCCGAGGCGCAGAGCGAGCCGTCGGGGGAGACGGTGACCGTGTTCAAGTAGCCCGTGTGCCCGATGTGGTTCGTCTTCAGTTTGCAGTTAGCCAAATTCCAGACCTGGGCGGGAGAAGAAAAAGGGGGTTCAACACCACTCCCGCACTTTTGATTTTGGGGGAAATAAACCCTTTCCCGGAGCGCTGGCTGCTCCGATGCTGCCAACTCACCTTCACCAGCTTGTCCCAGCCGCAGGAGACGATGATGGGGTTGCTGCTGTTCGGGGAGAACCGGACGCACGACACCCACTCCGAGTGACTCTCGTCCTGAGGAAGAGGAAGGACGGAGGGTTGGCGGCGAGGAAACGTGGCCGAGGCTCCCCCAGGCACCCCCCATCCCTCCCCATCGCAGGGTTTGTCCTCGGAGCCACCATGGAAGGGGTCGGTGACGAGCGTATCGTGTCTGATTGTTAGCAGAGGGCTGGGAGACCTGGATTTCTGAGCCAAAGCGGCGGGACTGGACCCAAAACTGTGGGATTGGACCCTAAAGCTCAGCCCAAGCAGTGGGATTGGACCCAAAGCGGAGCCCAAAGCGGCGGGACTGGAGCCAAAGCTGAGCCCAAGCGGCGGGACTGGAGCCAAAGCTGTGGGATTGGACCCTAAAGCTCAGACCAAGTGGTGGGATTGGACCCAAAGCGGCGGGACTGGAGCCAAAGCTGAGCCCAAGCGGCGGGACTGGAGCCCAAGCAGTGGGATTGGACCCTAAAGCTCAGCCCAAGCAGTGGGATTGGACCCAAAGCGGAGCCCAAAGCGGCGGGACTGGAGCCAAAGCTGTGGGATTGGACCCTAAAGCTCAGCCCAAGTGGTGGGATTGGACCCAAAGCGGTGGGACTGGAGCCAAAGCTGAGCCCAAGCAGTGGGACTGGAGCCAAAGCTGAGCCCAAGCGGTGGGACTGGAGCCAAAGCTGAGCCCAAGCGGTGGGACTGGAGCCAAAGCTGAGCCCAAGCGGTGGGACTGGAGCCAAAGCGGTGGGATTGGACCCCAAAGCCGAGCCCAGGCAGCGGGACTGGACACAAAGCCGAGCCCACAGAGGTCCTGTCTCTCGGAGGCGTGATCTGGAAGCCCACCTTCCCCCGCTGACCTGCACCGTGTACTTGCAGACGCCCAAAGTGTTCCAGAGCTTGATGGTCTTGTCCCGGGAGCCCGAGACGATCTGGCGGTTGTCGGAGGAAAAGGCCACGCTCAGGACGTCCTTGGTGTGGCCCACGAAGCGACGGGTGGTGGTGCCGCTGCAGGAAGACGCAGAACGGGAGAGCTCACAAATTCCATCAAGAAAGGGGGGAAAATTAAAATATTTGAAGGAAAAAAAAAAAAAACACCACACCACAGAGCGGCCAACGAAAGATTTAAGGAGCGATGGTTCCATTTTTCCTTCAAAAGCAGCACTGAGGAGGAAGAGGAGGAGGAGGGGGGGAGAATCGCGATGAGTTTATCCCGCGTGCGCACCTGGCTCGGTAAATCCCAACTTTCTCATGGCTGTACCCCCAATTCAGCCCAAAATGACCCCAAAAGGAGAGCTTGAGCTCCCCCCCGCCGCCTCTGCTCCTCTCCCATCATAATTGCAGGACGTGTCTTCAGACCCCGGAGGATCAGCAGACTTTGTGTCAGGTCTAATCATCAGGAGAGGGCCCGAGTCTCCAAGGGGTGTCGATGCCTCAAGAAGAAGCAGGGAAAGGCGTGAAACCCCCCCAAAACCCCCCCCGCGACCCACGTGGTGAGGTCCCAGAGGCGCAGGGTCCCGTCCCAGGAGCCCGAGAGCGCGAACTGCCCGTCCGAGGAGATGACGACGTCGCTGACGAAGTGCGAGTGGCCGCGCAGAGCTCGCTGCGGGATCCCGTAGTTGGTCTCGTCACGGGTCAGCTTCCACATGATGATGGTTTTGTCTGGAGGGGAGGAAGATCGAGAGGGAAGAGGATGGGGGGGGGGGCGTCTGGGGGACCCCGGCCTGTCACCTCCTTCAACAACCTCCGCCGTAACCCACCTCTAAGACTTCTGAGAACACCTCAAGCCGTTCTATTTAACATACGCTTAGTCTACGCCTAACTTTTAATTATCTAAATGGCTTATTCCCAAGTTAATCACTTATTTCTGACCTTCTGTTAGGTCTAAAACTTAACACCTAAGACCGAGTTTTGTTAATTCCGCTTGGCTGGGTTTTAAGCCAGCCCTGATGAGGGGCTGTACAGGAGACAAATGAGCACTATTTGCATCAAACTGTCAGTATTATTCTTAAAGCACCGGTATCTTATTAATTAAACCTATAAAACTATTTATTTATCAATGATTCCTATTAATAACATCCTAAAAAAAAAGAAAAAAGTCTTCTAAAAACTTGTTCCTTTTACACAGCCCTCTGCTCCCCCGTGGGAAGGGGGGACGCTGCCAAAAAAAAAAGCGGGGTGACCAGGTCTCGCTCCTTCACCCCCTCCTGCCCACCGCAGGGTCCTTCCTCCTCCTCCTCCTCAGCACCTCCAGCCTGTTCCCCCCCCCCATCCCCAGCCCTGCCTGGCTGACAGTCGCCCCCCTCGCAGGCTCACGGTAGCCCTGGGACCCCCCAGAACAAGGTCTCCTCCTCCTCACAAGCCCCGCGGCCTTTCCTGCCGCTCAGGGTCTCCCCAAAACACACCCCCCCCCCCGCGCTCCGGGGTGCGGCCCTCACCGCGCGAGGCAGAGAGAATCATGTCCGGGAACTGCGGCGTGGTGGCGATCTGGGTCACCCAACCGTTGTGGCCCTTCAAGGTGCCCCGCAGGGTCATCTGCTCCGTCATGGCGGCGGCGGGGCGGGAGGATGGCGGCGGATTTAACGGAGGTCACGGCGCGGTCCCCTCCGGCCGCCCGGAGCAGCCGCCAGCGCGGGCAAAGAAAGAGACCGAGCAGGCTTCCGGCGGAAGCGGAAATGGCGGCAGAGCCGTACGGCAACATGGCGGCGCGCAGCGCGGCGGGGCAACATGGCGGCGCGCAGGCGCTGTACGGAAAGAGAAGTAAGGGTGAGAGCTGGTTTTCGGGGGGTCATAGGGAGGGTCCGGGGGGGGGGGGCATGGCGGTGGGGTGGGGGACAAGGAGGGTCTGAGGGACTGGAGGTGGGGTGGGGGGGCCGTGGGGGGCAGGGGAGGCCTTGGTGGGCGGGAGGTGGGGTTACGGGGACAGGGTGGGCCTCGGGGGGCTGGAGGTGGGGTAGGGGGGGTTGAGGGGGACAAGGGGGGCCTTGGGGGGCTGGAGGTGGAGTAGGGGGGGGTTGAGGGGGGCAGGGGAGGTGTTGGGGGGCTCTAGATGGAGTAGGGGGGGGTTGGGGGGACAAGGGGGGCCTTGGGGGGCTGGAGGTGGGGTATAGAACCTGAAGTGATGAGGAATCCTGGCCAGAGGAGGGGACTGGCTTCGCTTTTTTTTTAAAAAAAAAAAAAAACAAAACAAAGTGATGAGAAATGCTGGTCAGGGGAGGAAACTCGCTTTTTTTTAAAAAAAAAAAAAAAAAACAAAGTGATAAGAAACGCTGGTCAGGGGAGGAGCCTCGCTTCTTATTTTTTTTTTAAAATAAAAAACCTGAAGCGATGAGAAAATCCTGGCTGGAGGAGGAGACTCGCTTCTTTTTTAAAAAAAAATAAGAATAACCCAAAGTGGTGAGAAATGCTGGTCAGGGGAGGAGACTCATTTTTTTTTTAAAAAAATATAACCTGAAGTGATGAGAAATCCTGGCCAGAGGAGGGGACTCACTTCTTATTTTTTTTTTATAAAAAAACCCAAAGTGATGAGAAATGCTGGTCAGGGGAGGAGACTCACTTATTTAAAAAAAAAATAAATAAATAACCCAAAGTGATGAGGAATCCTGGCCAGAGGAGGGGTCTCACTTCTTATTTTTTTTTTTATAAAAAGACCCAAAGTGATGAGAAATGCTGGTCAGGGGAGGAGACTCGCTTATTTTTTAAAAAAAAAAAAAATAAATAACCCAAAGTGATGAGGAATCCCGGCCAGAGGAGGGAACTCGCTTCTCTTTTTTTTTTCTTTTTTTTTTTAAAAAAAAAAAAAAACAAAGTGATGAGAAATGCTGGTCAGGGGAGGAGACCCACTTATTTTTTAAAAAAAAAAAAAAATAAATAACCCAAAGTGATGAGGAATCCCGGCCAGAGGAGGGAACTCGCTTCTCTTTTTTTTTTTTTTTTTTTTTTAAAAAAAAAAAAAACCAAAGTGATGAGAAATGCTGGTCAGGGGAGGAGACCCACTTATTTTTAAAAAAAAAAAAAAAAATAACCCAAAGCGATGAGGAATCCCGGCCAGAGGAGGGAACTCACTTCTCTTTTTTTTTTTTTTTTTAAAAAAAAAAAAAAAAATAACCCAAAGCGATGACGAGTCCTGCCCAGAGCAGGAGACTCGCTTCTTAATTTTTTTTTCACGGGGCTCCCGCGGCCCCGCTCCCGTTTCACCCGACTAAAATTAGCCGTCGGGTCGGTCCCGTCGCCGCTGTCACCGCAGCTGTCGTGGCCCTGACACCCCCCCCAGCTCCCCGCAGCCCCCCCCGACGCCTCCGGCCACGTCGGGTGCCCCTTTTCCCTAAAAACTCCCCAAATTTTGCACCCACGGCTCGACCGTCGCGCGACGGCCCCGACGAAACCCCCTTCAGAAAATTACAGCAAATCGACGGCGGGTCTCCGTAAGTGATTTGATTTTTATTTATTTATTTATTTATTTTATTTTTAATTATTTTTTTTTTTAACTCTCGTGCGCCGGAGAGGCGGGAGAGCGGGATTTGGGGGGATCCTATTCACGGTATGAAAATTTAGAAAGCAGAAGAAACACGATAGCGGGAAGAAACCAAGAGCAAAATAATTTATTTTTTTAATATCCTGGACGTGAATCTGACCAAAAAAAGGATTAAAAGAACAAAATCGTGTTACTTTTTTTTTTTTTTTTTTCCTTTTAAGAAAACACCGTACAGAAAGAATCAGTGATTTTTTTTCCTTGCTCTGTTTATCTGTTTCCCCATAAATTTAGGTCCTTCCGACAGCGCTGACCTGACTCAGCTCCTCGTGCCACCCACAGCTGATAAAATATATAAATTTAGCGCGCGAGAAACGCCCAATAATTCCTTTTCCAGCGCCTTTTCCCCCCGGGTGTTGGGCTTAAAACGAGTCGGTAATACTCAGTTTAAAACAAGTCTAAAGTGTTTAGTTTAAGACAAGTCTATAATATTCAGTTTAAGACTTTAATATTCAGTTTAAGCCAAGTCTATAATATTCAGTTTAAGTGTTTAATACTCAGTTTAAGTGTTTAATATTCAGTTTAAGACAAGTCTATAATATTCAGTTTCAGTCTTTAATACTCAGTTTAAGTCTTTAATACTCAGTTTAAGTCTATAATGTTCGGTTTAAGACAAGTCTATAATGTTCAGTTTAAGTGTTAAATATTTAGTTTAAGACAAGTCTATAATATTCAGTTTAAGTGTTTAATATTCAGTTTAAGTGTTTAATATTCAGTTTGAGTCTTTAATATTCAGTTTAAGACAAGTGTTTAAATTCAGTTTAAGTGTTAAATATTGTTTAAGACAAGTCTATAATATTCAGTTTAAGTGTTTAATACTCAGTTTAAGTGTTTAATGTTCAGTTTAAGACAAGTCTATAATATTCAGTTTAAGTGTTTAAATTCAGTTTAAGTGTTTAATACTCAGTTTAAGTGTTTAATGTTCAGTTTAAGACAAGTCTATAATGTTCAGTTTAAGACAAGTCTATAATGTTCAGTTTAAGACAAGTCTATAATGTTCAGTTTAAGACAAGTCTATAATGTTCAGTTTAAGACAAGTCTATAATGTTCAGTTTAAGACAAGTCTATAATACTCAGTTTAAGACAAGTCTATAATACTCAGTTTAAGTGTTTAATGTTCAGTTTAAGACAAGTCTATAATACTCAGTTTAAGTGTTTAATACTCAGTTTAAGTCAAGTCTATAATACTCAGTTTAAGACAAGTCTATAATACTCAGTTTAAGTGTTTAATGTTCAGTTTAAGACAAGTCTATAATACTCAGTTTAAGTGTTTAATGTTCAGTTTAAGACAAGTCTATAATACTCAGTTTAAGACAAATGCTGCTTTTTTGGCCAAAAGAGCCCCAAAACCATCTCCAAACCCAAAACCCACCACCTGGGAAACCCGGGACTAAGCCCCCGCGCCCCCTCGGGTCCCTCCCCCACCGCACGGGCAAGGCCTTGCCCCAAAACCGGCCGTTTTCTCCCCGCCGTGGCGCTGCCGGGTTTTCCCTCGCCGGGATGTTTCCATGACGTTCCCGCTCGTCCCGGCAGGTTGACGGAGCTCGCGGAGGTGGTTCCGGTTGGGAGGGAAACGCGATGATGGAGTCGGGTACGTGAAAATCGTTAGAAATATACGAAATATAAAAATTTAATATTATAAAATATTTATTAGCACGGCGCACGCTAAGTCTCGTCTCCTTTGGCGCCCAAGAAAGCGACGTTAATGTTGAACCGCGGAGGCCGGAGAACCGCTCCGCTCGCACCCGCTTATATTTTTTTTTTAATTTCCCCTATTTTTATTTCCCTTTTATTTCTTCCTTTTAAGGCAAAAGGAGCGCGGATCTCGGTAAGTGATTTCTCCCTCCTTCCCCCAAAACAAGCCGCGTTAACACCCCTCTCCCGTGGCCTCTCGCGTGGTTTATTTACACCATCGTATATTCTAGAGAAACTCATCACCGGGGTCATTTGGGGAAAATCGTGGTCAATAAGGGGAAAAAAAAAAAAAAAATTATAATTTTTTAAGAGAACTCCCACAATGCAAAGCAACACGGGGGGGGTAAATCCTGTCTCTGTCTCTTTTTAGAAGAATGGGATGCAAAAATCAGTAAGTGTCTTTTTATTTATTTTTTTTATTTATTTATTTTCCCCCTGACAATAAACCCTCGGTGCTCATTGAACTGATTTTACTTTATTTTAAGGGAAATTAACAGAAGAATTTGGTAAGTTGCTGCCCCGCCCCCCGCGCTGAGGTTCCTGCCGCCGCC
>NC_134006.1:2164254-2221699 GCF_047716275.1 Strix uralensis | reverse complement strand
AACCACCCTTGTTTTGGGGTAAAAAAACACCCTTGTTTTGGGGTAAAAAACCACTTGTTTGGGGGTAAAAAAACACTTGGGGGGTAAAAAAACCCTTGTTTTGGGGTAAAACCCTGTGCTTTTGGGTAAAAAAACCACCTTGGTTTGGGGTAAAAAACCACCCTTGTTTGGGGGTAAAACCACCCTTGTTTTGGGATAAAACCACCCTTGTTTTGGGGTAAAAAAAACTGTTTGGGGGTAAACCCCCTTGTTTTGGGGTAAAACCCCCTTGTTTTGGGGTGTAAACCCCCCTTGTTTTGGGGTAAATCTCCCCTTGTTTTGGGGTAAATCTCCTCTTGTTTTGGGGTAAATCTCCCCTTGTTTTGGGGTAAAACCCCGCCTTGTTTTGGGGTAAAACCACCCTTGTTTTGGGGTAAAAAAACACCCTTGATTTGGGGTAAAAAACCACTTGTTTGGGGGTTAAAAAACACTTGTTTTGGGGGGTAAAAAACCCTTGTTTTGGGGTAAAACCCTGTGCTTTTGGGGTAAAAAAACCACCTTGGTTTGGGGTAAAAAACCACCCTTGTTTTGGGGTAAAAAACCACTTGTTTGGGCGGTAAAACCACCCTTGTTTGGGGGTAAAACCACCCTTGTTTGGGGGTAAAAAAAAACTTGTTTGGGGGTAAACCCCCTTGTTTTGGGGTAAAAACCCCTTGTTTTGGGGTAAACAAACCCTTGTTTTGGGTTAAAAACCACCCTTGTTTTGGGGTAAAACCCCCCTCGTTTTGGGGTAAAACCCCCCCTCGTTTTGGGGTAAAACCCCCCCTCGTTTTGGGGTAAAACCCCCTTGTTCTGAGGGAGGAGGAGCCTCTCGCACGCCCTGTCCTTGAAAAGTAGCAAATAAGAAAATTTTCTCCCCAGGTTTCAATATTTTTCTGTATTTCCTGCAGAGTAAAACCACCCAAATAAACACAAATATTATTTTTTTTTTCTCTCTGCAGCCAAGCTCGCAGCAGAAATACGTGAGTCCTTTTCTTCCTTTTCAAAGCCAAACCGATGGGTTTGGGCTCCGAAACCTCTTTTCTAGGGTCATTTTTTGTCACTTTACTTTTATAATACCTAATTTTTTTTTAAATTTACTAATACCTATTTTTTTTCCCCTCTTCTTTCAAAGGAAGACTCACTGCGCTGCTCGGTAAGTCTCATCCCGTGAGGATTGTTTTAATTAAACCTTTGCACGATTTTCTGTAATTAACCTCCTGCTCCTCGCGGGGGCTCGTGCCGAGGTGACACCACGTTGCTCGGGGACAACCTCGCCGCGACCCCAGAACTTGTTATCCTGGGGAAGAGGGAAAAATGCCGCTTTTTACTCTTTTTTTCTTTCTTTTCCGTTCAGGGGACCGAGACTCGAGGCTTCGTAAGTGACATTTTTTCCTCCCGACACGTAAAATTTTGGTCTAAAAGTGGCTTTTCCTCAGTGGGCTGGGGGGTTTCCAGAAGCGTTTCTCCTCCTGGGGCCTGGTTTTTCTTATTTTTCCTGCATTCTGAATTCAACATCTTACGGTGCTCCTAAACGGACGGATTACTGGAATTTTCCTCACATATTATTAATATATTAACATATTAATTATTACATTATATCACTATTATATTAAACCATCATATTATAATATGTTATTATAATTATGGTCTAATTGCGTAATTACATTGTTATTACATTGTTATTACATTGTTATTACATTGTTATTACATTGTAATAATATATTATGATATAATTAGAATATATTATGATTGTATTATAATATATTATGATGTAATTATATATTATGTTATAATTATGATATAATTAGAATATATTCTGATTATTATATTCACTTATTACATTGTTATTACATTGTTATTACATTGTAATAATATATTATGATATAATTAGAATATATTATGACTGTATTATAATATATTATGATGTAATTATATATTGTTATAATTATGATATAATTAGAATATATTCTGATTATTATATTCACGTATTACATTGTTATTACATTGTTATTACATTGTTATTACATTGTAATAATATATTATGATATAATTAGAATATATTATGATTGTATTATAATATATTATGATGTAATTATATATTATGTTATAATTATGATATAATTAGAATATATTCTGGTCATTATATTCACGTATTACATTGTTATTACATTGTTATTACATTGTAATTGCATTGTAATAATGTATTATGATATAATTAGAATATATTATGATTGTATTATAATATATTATGATGTAATTATATATTATGTTATAATTATGATATAATTAGAATATATTCTGGTCATTATATTCACGTATTACATTGTTATTACATTGTTATTACATTGTAATTGCATTGTAATAATGTATTATGATATAATTAGAATATATTATGATTGTATTATAATATATTATGATGTAATTATATATTATGTTATAATTATGATATAATTAGAATATATTCTGATTATTATATTCACTTATTACATTGTTATTACATTGTTATTACATTGTAATAATATATTATGATATAATTAGAATATATTATGACTGTATTATAATATATTATGATGTAATTATATATTGTTATAATTATGATATAATTAGAATATATTCTGATTATTCACGTATTACATTGTTATTACATTGTTATTACATTGTTATTACATTGTTATTACATTGTTATTACATTGTTATTACATTGTTATTACATTGTTATTACATTGTAATAATATATTACGATATAATTAGAATATATTATGATTGTATTATAATATATTATGATGTAATTATATATCATGTTATAATTATGATATAATTATAATATATTCTGGTCATTATATTCACGTATTACATTGTTATTACATTGTTATTACATTGTAATTGCATTGTAATAATGTATTATGATATAATTAGAATATATTATGATTGTATTATAATATATTATGATGTAATTATATATTATAATTATGATATAATTATATTCTGATTATTATATTCACGTATTACATTTTTAATTTCATTTTATACCACCAGACTACACATTTTTATTACCTATTCCGCACTATCACACTCTATATTATATTATTTTCTAAACCACCCCATAAGCTCAAACCACAGAATTCTTTAGGCTGAGTCCAGAGAGGAGAGAGCAACTTCTATTTAAAATAAACTTGGATTTCTCTCTTTTTAGGGAAACTCACCGCAGAACTCGGTAAGTCGTTTTTTTTCCCTGTATTACAGGGAAAAAGGGGGAAACCAGAAGCACTGAAAACCGATCAATATCTTTTTTTTCTTTATTTTTTTTTTTAGCAAAATGCGATGCAACGATCAGTAAGTGACGTCTCCTCCTGGCGCGCCTCGGGCGGGGTCTCAGCGTGGGAGGGATGTTGGAATTTCTTCGTTAAACTTAAATTTGGGTGGCGAGAAGAAATAAGCTCTTGGGTTTCGAGGGCTGGGGGGGTCTGGAGCCAAAGTTTGGGGGGAAAAAGGGAAATATAGCGGGGAGGAAAACTCCCGTGGGAAGAGCTGGGGGGGAGGTTGGACCCGTGTTCGGCATCTGGGAAATCTAACGGGGGTTCATGTTCTTTTCTGCTTTAAGGAATTTTTACCGTGGAGCTGGGTAAGTCCGTTTCCTTCCTTTTGCGGTTTTGATTAATTTTTTTATGATTTTTTAAGGAAATTACTACATTTTAAGGAAATTACTACATTTTAAGGAAATTAACACTTTTAATACATTATTAAATTTATAATACATTATTACGTTTTAAAGAAATTATTAAATTTTAAAGAAATTATTTTTAATATATTAAATTTTAAAGAAATTATTTTAAATAAATTATTAAGTTTTAAATAAATTATTAAATTTTAAAGAAATTAATAATTTGGATACATTATTAAATTTATAATACATTATTACATTTAAAATAAATTATTAAATTTTAAAGAAATTATTGTTTTAAAATAAATTATTAAATTTTAAAGAAATTATTGTTTTAAAATAAATTATTAAATTTTAAAGAAATTATTTTTTAATAAATTATTAAATTTTAAATAAATTATTAAACTTTAAAGAAATTAATAATGTTGATACATTATTAAATTTATAATATGTTATTACGTTTTAAATAAATTATTAAATTTTAAAGACATTAAATTTTAAAGACATTACATTTTAAATAAATTATTTTTAAAATAAATTATTAATTTTTAAAGACATTACATTTTAAATAAATTATTTTTAAAATAAATTATTAAATTTTAAAGACATTACATTTTAAATAAATTATTTTTAAAATAAATTATTAATTTTTAAAGACATTACATTTTAAATAAATTATTTTTAAAATAAATTATTAATTTTTAAAGACATTACATTTTAAATAAATTATTTTTTAAATAAATTATTAAATTTTAAAGACATTACACTTTAAATAAATTATTTTTTAAATAATTAAATTTTAAAGACATTACACTTTAAATAAATTATTAAATTTTAAATAAATTATTACATTTTAAAGACATTATTAAATTTTAAAGACATTATTAAATCGATAACAGATCGTTACGTTCTAAATCAATTATTAGATCTGACCTAAGTGTCACGCTACAAGCAAACCCCTAAATTCCGTGTTAAAGCCGCCGTTCTCACACCAACCCCCAAACTCCTCCCTTCTGCCCGTGTCCCACCTCCCGGCGGAAAAGCAGAAATCGAGACGTTTGAGCCCAAGGGCGTGACGTGAGCTCGAGCAGGAAGCTCCCGCGCGCCGGGTTGCGCGAGCGGACGGGGCGTGTGAGAGGCAGGAACGGGGAGAACTGACGCACGTTTTGCTTTTTTTCACTTATTTTTAGGAGAGCGACACACAAAAATCGGTGAGTCTGACGTTCCCCTGCCCGGCGGATCTCGGGGTGAATTTCTCAGGAGGAAGATCCCACTCGGCCATCGCCGTCCGTTTCCTGCGTATTTAGGAAAATTTTTAAAAATTGCCTTAAATCTAAATTTTTTTTTTTTTTCCCGCTTTTTTTCAGGTGAACTTACCGCGGACGTCGGTGAGTCGTTTTCCCGTTAATCCTGATTCGGGTCGAAACGGCGAGAGGCGCCGAGCGGCGTAATAATCGTTTATTTGTTTATTTTTAGGGGACTGCAACAGGAAACTCCGTAAGTGCCTTTTTTTAATCGTGAAAATTCACCCTGAGGATTTCGTCACCTGTTACGTCATCGGGAAGAGAAGGAACATCGCGAAATTCCTGTTTTGTTTTGTTTTTCTCTATTTTAAAGGGCAACACGCGGCAGAACTCGGTAAGGAACGTCCCGACGTTGCTCAAAAGGGTTGTTTGGAGGGTTTTGGGGTTTTTTGCAGTTATTTCTGCGTATCTGAAGGTTTTTAAGTGGGAAAATTTCTATTTTAGTCAAGTTTAGCGGTACGTACGCAAAAGTGAAGATGAGTATGGAGATATGAAATATGGGGCTTGTGGTAGATTTTATGATCAATTTTGTAGATTTTATGATCAATTTCGTGGTAGATTTTATGACCAATTTTGTAGATTTTATGATCAATTTCGTGGTAGATTTTATGATCAATTTCGTGGTAGATTTAATGATCAATTTTGTAGATTTTATGATCAATTTTGTGGTAGATTTTATGATCAATTTTGTAGATTTTATGATCAATTTTGTGGTAGATTTTACGACCAATTTTGTAGACTTTATGGTAAACCTTGTGGTAGATTTTACGATCGATTTTGTGGTAGATTTTATGATCAATTTCGTGGTAGATTTTACGACCAATTTCGTGGTAGATTTTATGATCAATTTTGTAGATTTTATGACCAATTTCGTGGTAGATTTTATGACCAATTTTGTGGTAGATTTAATGATCAATTTTGTAGATTTTATGACCAATTTCGTGGTAGATTTTATGATCAATTTCGTGGTAGATTTTATGATCAATTTTGGGGAAGATTTATGATCAATTTCGTGGTAGATTTTATGATCAATTTTGGGGAAGATTTATGATCAATTTCGTGGTAGATTTTATGATCAATTTTGGGGAAGATTTATGATCAATTTCGTGGTAGATTTAATGATAAATCTTGTGGTAGATTTTATGATCAATTTTGTAGATTTTATGATCAATTTTGTGGAAGATTTTATGATCAATTTCATGGTAGACTTTATGATCAATTTTGTAGATTTTATGACCAATTTTGTGGTAGATTTTATGATCAATTTCGTGGTAGATTTTGTGATCAATTTTGTAGATTTTACGATCAATTTCGTGGTAGATTTTACGATCAATTTCGTGGTAGATTTTATGACCAATTTTGTAGATTTTATGATCAATTTCGTGGTAGATTTTATGATCAATTTCGTGGTAGATTTTACGATCAATTTCGTGGTAGATTTTATGATCAATTTTGTAGATTTTACGATCAATTTCGTGGTAGACTTAATGATCAATTTTGTAGATTTTATGACCAATTTCTTGGTAGATTTTATGATCAATTTTGTAGATTTTATGATCAATTTCGTGGTAGATTTTATGATCAATTTTGTAGATTTTACGATCAATTTCATGGTAGATTTTTATGATCAATTTTGTAGATTTTACGATCAATTTCATGGTAGATTTTATGACCAATTTTGTGGTAGATTTAATGATCAATTTTGTGGAAGATTTTATGATCAATTTCATGGTAGATTTAATGATCAATTTTGTAGATTTTATGATCAATTTTGTGGTAGATTTTATGACCAATTTTGTAGACTTTATGGTAAATCTTGTGGTAGATTTTACGATCGATTTTGTGGTAGATTTTATGATCAATTTCGTGGTAGATTTTACGACCAATTTCGTGGTAGATTTTATGATCAATTTTGTAGATTTTATGACCAATTTCGTGGTAGATTTTATGATCAATTTTGTGGTAGATTTAATGATCAATTTTGTAGATTTTATGACCAATTTCGTGGTAGATTTTATGATCAATTTTGTAGATTTTATGATCAATTTCGTGGTAGATTTTATGATCAATTTTGTAGATTTTATGATCAATTTCGTGGTAGATTTTATGATCAATTTTGTAGATTTTATGATCAATTTCGTGGCAGACTTTACGACCGATTTCGTGGCAGACTTTACGACCGATTTCGTGGCAGATTTACGACCGATTTCGTGGCAGATTTTACGACCGATTTCGTGGCAGATTTACGACCGATTTTTATGACAGGCCCTACAGACCATATAACAAATCTTCCACAAAATACCCATTTCCCAGCGTCATCACAGACACAAAACCAGCTCCAGAACAAACCCTCGGCAGCGCTTGACTTCAGCGCTTGCGGGACGCGACTCCGCGCTAATTTATTTTTATTTCTTTACCACTTCTAGAGGAACGGGACGTGAAAATCCGTAAGTGTCCCCTTCCCCCGCCCCGCGGTGCCCCGGCAGCACATTTTCTATTTTTACGGGTGAGCTCAGCGGCAACACGAGCTCGTGGCTGCCCCGGAGGGAGGGAATAAATATTAAATATCGGCCGCAGAAAGCAACGACCGGATCTGTCGTGACGAGCAATATTGGCTTTTTTTTTTTTTTGGGCCGGATATGGCATTTTTTTCCTCCCGTAAACCCGCTTTGGGACACTTATTGCGTCGTATTTCGATTTGGGGGGCGGGGCTTGAGCCTGGTTTTCCGCTGCAAATATTAATTTAGCTGAGGTTTGATTTTTTTTTTTTTTTTTTAAAGCAGATGGGAGTGAAAAGAATAAAAAACCTGCCCTGGTGGCGTGAGGACAAAAGCAGCGATTTCGGGTTGTTTATGCCCTTTTTTCTTTTCTTTTAGGGGAAAATGAAGCGGAGATAAGTAAGTGGCGTTTTCCACGCTCCGTGGTTTGAGGGGGGGTCTCTTGCTTGACCCAAATCTTGAATAATCACCTGAAATCCAATATACGGCAGAAAAAAGGGTTTTCTGTGCAGAAATTTCCCTAAAAAGCCGTTTATAGAAGGGAGGGAAACAGGGATCTGGGGCTTGGAAAGGCCACGCTCTTGGAGTTCCTTGTGAAGAGTAAAAGTGGGGGGAAAAAATGAAAATGGTGGGTTTCCCCTCGCGCTGTCGGGGGACGGGGTTGGGGCTCCACGTGGGAGCCCAAGTTCTGCCGTTGGCTTCGGGGTCGGCCGGGGAACAGCCCCAGCGTGTTCCAGACCCTCTTGAGCTGTATTGTGTGGAAAAATTGTGTTTGTGATAAATATAAACTGTAATTAATAAATAAAAATGTGACTGTATCATGAAATAATTGTATTTTATTATATATTATGGAATTTACGTGTTGAACGTGATTGTGACAATAATTTCGTATTATAGACATAAAAAGTTAAATTCTAAAATATATGAAAATGTTAAATTCTATAATATATAAAAAGTTAAATTCTAAAATATATGAAAATGTTAAATTCTATAATATATAAAAAGTTAAATTCTAAAATATATGAAAATGTTAAATTCTAAAATATATGAAAATGTTAAATTCTATAATATATAAAAAGTTAAATTCTAAAATATATGAAAATGTTAAATTCTATAATATATAAAAAGTTAAATTCTAAAATATATGAAAATGTTAAATTCTAAAATATATGAAAATGTTAAATTCTATAATATATAAAATGTTAAATTCTAAAATATATGAAAAGTTAAATTCTATAATATACGAAAAGTTAAATTCTAAAATATACGAAAAGTTAAATTCTATAATATACGAAAATGTTAAATTCTATAATATACGAAAATGTTAAATTCGAAAATATACGAAAATGTTAAATTCGAAAATATACGAAAATGTTAAATTCGAAAATATACGAAAATGTTAAATTCGAAAATATACGAAAATGTTAAATTCGAAAATATACGAAAATGTTAAATTCGAAAATATACGAAAATGTTAAATTCGAAAATATACGAAAATGTTAAATTCGAAAATATACGAAAATGTTAAATTCTATAACATATATAATTCTGGCATTAAAAAGTCGACCTTGGCACTAACAGTGTCTCTCCGCCCCCAGGGCGCCTCACCGCGCGGCTCGGTAAGTTCGTTTCCTTCCCCTCCCCGGGGGCTTCTTGTTCTTTTCATCTCCACATAATTTGGAAAAAAAAAATAACAGGAAACCAAAGATTGCTTGCATCAGCAAAATCCCGCGGAAAAAAACGGGTGTAATAGGTAAAAATGTCGATTTCTTTCTGTTTGCAGAGCAGCGGGACGCGGACGTCCGTAAGTCGATTGGCGTCTCGGAGAAGCGGGATCCCCGACAACGGGTGGTGCGGGCGCCCCTGTTCGCCAAAAAAGTGTGTTTGGTTAAATTATTCGTTCAAAAATAGACCTATTTGGGGAAAATTCTCCATTAAATATGTCGGTGTTCGAGGGCAGCGTCCTGGAGAGCTGATTCTCCGTCCTAAATTCCTGTGAGAGTTTCTGCTCATATTTTATTTGCAAGATTTTTATCTCGGTCATTTTTTTTCTCGCCCTCCCGCGGAGCCATAAGCACAAAATTTTGGCGTTTTCCCCCCTCCACGAGCGTCCTCGAGGCGGAAAATCTCCGCAGCGCGTGTGCGTGGCCGGGGCTTTCTGCAGAGCTCCTGCGTAGGGAAAGGCGGAAATCGGAGAAAACGGCGTTTTATTCATTCCTGTTCCTTTTTTGGTTTAATTTCTAGGAGAACAGGGCGCTGTCATCAGTAAGTGGCATTTGTGTTTGCTGAGAAACGCCCGCGCTGGGGGTCACGAGCGGGGTGGTGTTGGTGCTGATGTTTTGGCTTAGGATTTTCATCCAAATGCGGTTAATTAATTGAAATAAGGGGTTTTTAAAAAAAGTAAAAAGTAAAAAAAGTAAAAAAGAATTTTTAAAAGTGGAATTAAGTAAAAAAATGGAATTAAGTAAAAAAAATGGAACGAGGTAAAAAAAATGGAACGAGGTAAAAAAAATGGAATGAAGTAAAAAAATGGAATGAAGTAAAAAAATGGAATTAAGTAAAAAAAATGGAACGAGGTAAAAAAAATGGAATGAAGTAAAAAAATGGAATGAAGTAAAAAAATGGAACGAAGTAAAAAAATGGAATTAAGTAAAAAAAATGGAACGAGGTAAAAAAAATGGAATGAAGTAAAAAAATGGAATGAAGTAAAAAAATGGAACGAAGTAAAAAAATGGAACGAAGTAAAAAAATGGAATTAAGTAAAAAAAATGGAACGAGGTAAAAAAAATGGAATGAAGTAAAAAAATGGAATGAAGTAAAAAAATGGAACGAAGTAAAAAAATGGAACGAAGTAAAAAAATGGAATTAAGTAAAAAAAATGGAATTAATTAAAAAAATGGAACGAAGTAAAAAAATGGAACGAAGTAAAAAAATGGAACGACGTAAAAAAATGGAATTAAGTAAAAAAAATGGAATTAATTAAAAAAATGGAACGAAGTAAAAAAATGGAACGAAGTAAAAAATGGAATTAAGTAAAAAAAATGGAATTAATTAAAAAAATGGAACGAAGTGAAAAAAATGGAACGAAGTGAAAAAAATGGAACGAAGTGAAAAAATGGAACGAAGTAAAAAAATGGAACGAAGTAAAAAAAATGGAACGAAGTAAAAAAAATGGAATTTAGTGTAAAAAAACCGGAATTAAGTGTAAAAAAAAAAAAATTGAATTTAGTGTAAAAAATAAAACTGGAATTAAGTGTAAAAAAAAATAATGGAGTTAAGTGTAAAAAAAAATAACGGAATTAAGTGTAAAAAAAACGGAGTTAAGTGTAAAAAAAAAAAAAAAATGGAATTGAGTGTAAAAAAAAAAAAATAACGGAATTGAGTGTAAAACCAAAAACGGAGTCGAGAGCGTGGGGGTACGTGCCCGTGTCTGAGGCTCTGGGTGCCTCGAGTTCCCCCTCCCCCGCCGAGACCTTCTCGCGTCCTTGGGGGGAAAAGCCCCGATTCGAACAAATTTTATTTTCTCCTTTTTAAGGAAAACTGACAGAAGAGCTTGGTAAGTCGCTTTTATTCCTCTCACCTTTGGGATTTTGGGGGTTTTTCTCACAATTTGGGTTGGCTGGTTGCGTATAAATTTGGGGATAAATTTTCCCGAGGCCGATGGAAATGAATTAAAAATAAAAATAACAGAAAATGGTAACGCGGAGAAAAACCAGCAACGGAATAGAAACGGGCTCGTCCGCTGATACAAAAATCTGCGTTTCACCTTTTTTTCTCTTTTCTGTTTGTTAGAGGAACTAAAGGATCAGGAAGCCGGTGAGTGACATTTTCCTTCCCACCTAAAAAATTTGGAAATTTCAAATTTGGAATTCCCTATTTTATAACGTATTAATATTTCTCGTGCGCTGTTTATTTTATTATTCGGGTGCGAATGTTACAAAAGCGCGTGCGGAGACACACGCAGCTGCGGGCGTTATTTCCAGACTAAAATCGAATTTAATTTGGGGATGGAAACAAAAAGTGTAGAATTACGATTTTTTTAAAAATTTGAGCGGCGGCCGGAGGCGCGAACCCGGGACGGGCGGCGCGAATTAATTCTCGTTCCCTTTGCAGCTGAATCTCCTGAGGAGTCTGGTAAATCTTTTGTTTTCTTTTTAATTGGACAAAAAAAAAGGGGTGGGGCAAGTTTTGGGGGAGGAATCTTGTAACGGGCACCATGTGGCGGGATTATTATTTTTTTTTTCAAAAAAAAAAAGAAATGGTGTGTGTTTAATGCAAGTCGCAGACTTATTTCAAATCACGGTTACAAATGCCCAGAATATCTGGGAAAGGGACGCTGCCGACACGAGAGAGGCTAAAAACAATGCTGACTCTGTTCTTTGTTCTTTGTTCTTTCCGGTTTATTTTTTATTTTTTTATTTTTTATTTTCTTTTTCCCTTTTTCCTTTTCCCTTTTTCCCTTTCCCTTTTTCCTTTTTTCCCTTTTTCCCTTTTTCCCTTTTCTTTTCCCCTTTTTTCCCTTTTTCCCTTTTTCCCTTTTTCCCCTTTTTCCCCTTTTTCCCCTTTTTCCCCTTTTTCCCCCCTTTTTCCCCTTTTTCCCCTTTTTCCCCTTTTTCCCCTTTTTCCCCTTCCCCTTTTTCCCCTTTTTCCCCTTTTCCCCTTTTCCCCTTTTCCCCTTTTCCCCTTTTCCCCTTTTCCCCCTTTTTTCCCTTTTTTTCCTTTTTTTTTCCTTTTTTTTCCTTTTTTTCCTTTTTTTCCTTTTTTTCCTTTTTTTCCTTTTTTCCTTTTTTCCTTTTTTTTCCTTTTTTTTCCTTTTTTTTTCCTTTTTTTTTCCTTTTTTTTTCCTTTTTTTTCCTTTTTTTTCCTTTTTTTCTTTTTTCCCTTTTTTTTCTTTTTTTCCCTTTTTTCCCTTTTTTCCCTTTTTTCCCTTTTTTTCCCTTTTTTTCCCTTTTTTCCCTTTTTTCCCTTTTTTTCCCTTTTTTTCCCTTTTTTTCCTTTTTTTTCCTTTTTTTCCTTTTTTTCCTTTTTTTCCTTTTTTTTCCTTTTTTTTCCTTTTTTTTCCTTTTTTTTCCTTTTTTCCTTTCCCCCCCTTTCCCCCCCTTTTCCCCCTTTTTTATTTTTTAATTTTTTAAATTTTTTTTCATTTTTTGTTTTTCTTTTTTCGTTCCCAGAGGAGACTGATCTAGAAAAGGGTAAGCACCATTTTCCTTCCCGCCAAGGCAGAAAACCCCTTTGATTTGAAGGAATCCCCCTCAAGCACGTGATAACAATTTTCTATTTTTCCCTCCCTCAAGCCCAACTCACCGAAGGACCCGGTAAGTCCTTCCCTTCCTTTGCCCAAACACCCAACATTTATTTTCACCTTTTCCGTTGAGTTTGATCAGCAGCTTCGTGCTCTGTCCAAGAGATGACGTCGGCAAAGCTTAATACTGAACAATTTACAAGGAAAATTAAAATTTAAACGGAAAATCAATTTTACGTCGTCATCGGAAGCAGCTTTTTACATTTCTCCACAATTTAACTGAAAAATTGGAGGAAATTTGGGTTTTCTGATAGTGAAGAAGAGAGAGAATAGTAGAGGAGAAGGAAATATCCAGCGACTAAACTGATCCTAACGGAAATTCATGTTTTTCTCCTCCCTTAAGATGACGTCACTGAAGAACGCGGTAGGTGATTTTTTATTATTTTTTTTTAATTTTTAACCTTTTTGAAGTTAACCTTTTGAATTTTTAACCTTTTGAAGCTTTTCTGAAGATTTCTGACTCTTTTTTTTTTTGTTGCCCGGATATTAACTTGAACGTAACAAGAAATGGAGGGTTGGAGGGAAACGAGAGCCAACAGAAAATGGAATTTCCGTGAATAAATTATGAATTAGACGACAGTGCGGGGGGAGAAGTCCAGGCTCTGACCTCCCATCCACAGATACTTCCAAATTATTTTAATCTTCTTTTTCTTCTTTTAATCTTTTCCTTGGTTTTTTTTAGGGGAACGTGATCAAAAATTAGGTGGGTTTTGTCATTTCCCGGGTCCTTCGGGGCGTGTTCGGGTGCTCTGATGGGGTCGGACGCTCCTCTCTTGTCCCACCCCCGCAACAGCCGAGGGAGCGGCTTTTCCACCCCGAAAGACCAAATTCCCGCGCGGGTGTTTGAATATTGGGGCAGTTCGGGAGGTTTCTGGGGAAATCGCGTCGTCTTGCAGCCTCCCGCGGTACCAGCTGAGCAAGGAAATCTTAATTATGTCATTGATTTCTTTCCTTAAAGAGGAAATCACTGAAGAGCTTGGTAAGTCATTTCTCTTTCCTTTCCCCCCTTCGTTAATTTTTCCCCCCTTATTTAATTTTTTCCCCCCTATTTAATTTTTTCCCCCCATTTAATTTTTTCCCCCCTATTTTATTTTTTCCCCCCTTATTTTAATTTTTCCCCCCCTTATTTTAATTTTTCCCCCTTTATTTTATTTTCCCCCCTTATTTTATTTTTTCCCCCTTTATTTTATTTTTTCCCCCTTATTTTATTTTTTCCCCCTTATTTTATTTTTCCCCCCTTATTTTATTTTTCCCCCTTATTTTTTCCCCCTTATTTTATTTTTCCCCCCTTATTTTATTTTTCCCCCTTATTTTAATTTTCCCCCCTTATTTTCCCCCTTTATTTTATTTTCCCCCCTTATTTTATTTCCCCCCTTATTTTATTTTTTCCCCCTTATTTTATTTTTCCCCCCTTATTTTATTTTTCCCCCCTTATTTTATTTTCCCCCTTTATTTTATTTTCCCCCTTTATTTTATTTTCCCCCCTTATTTTATTTTTTCCCCCTTATTTTATTTTCCCCCCTTATTTTATTTTTTCCCCCTTATTTTATTTTTTCCCCCTTATTTTATTTTTCCCCCCTTATTTTATTTTTCCCCCCTTATTTTATTTTCCCCCCCTTATTTTATTTTCCCCCCTTATTTTATTTTCCCCCCTTATTTTATTTTCCCCCCTTATTTTATTTTCCCCCTTTATTTTATTTTCCCCCCTTATTTTATTTTTTCCCCCCTTATTTTAATTTTCCCCCCTTATTTTATTTTCCCCCCTTATTTTTTCCCCCCTTATTTTAATTTTTTCCCCCCGTATTTTATTTCCCCCCCCTTATTTTAATTTCCCCCCCCTTATTTTATTTTCCCCCCTTATTTTATTTTTTCCCCCTATTTTATTTTTTCCCCCTTATTTTATTTTTCCCCCCTTATTTTATTTTTTCCCCCCTTATTTTATTTTTTCCCCCTTATTTTATTTTTCCCCCCTTATTTTATTTTTTCCTCCCTGTTGCTCTTTTCCCTTATTTTGAGTTTTGTGTTTTCTTTTTTATCTCAGTTTAAAAAAAACCCTCAGGCGCAAATTAAAAACTTTTTAACCAACAATAATAACCAAGGGTGCAGCGACGCAGGGAAATTGTCAAGATGCAATTTGTAGGTGATGCAAAAAAATAATTGTGGGGGACACTTTTAAGATTTTTTTTTTCTTTTTTTTTTGGTTTTTCAGCGAAACAGACGGCGCGACTCGGTGAGTTGTTCTCTCCGCGAACCTTCTGCCTTTAACGGGCTGGGAACGGACGTGGGCGTGTGAATATCGCTCAAAAATAGGGTTTTTTTTTCCTTTAATATGAGAGAAAAGAACCGTTCAAAAACTTCACATCCTTGGATGCTGCTTGGCTGCTTCTCCCCGGGCAGCCCAGATGCCCTTTTGTGTGACGTTTTGGGTAATAAAGAGTTATTTTGGGTTGGTTTTGTGTTGCTGAGGGCTCCCTTCAGTTCGCTGATGTTTAACTCTGCTGAGAGGAATTAAAATTCAAAATCCGTAAACGTGTTCTGGGAGGGAAACGTGGAATCCCCCAGTGAACCGTTTAGTGTGTGGCCATGGGGAAAAAAATATTTATAATTAAAACCAGTTTTCCTTTCGCTCTTTCTAGGTGAACTCACTACAGAGCTGGGTAAGTCCTTTAAAAAAAAAAAAAAAACACAAAAAAACCACCAAAATTTGTGCAAATATCTTGTTTCTGTTTAGTTTGGGCTTTGGTAGGAGCGAGCCACGATTGGCTTTAAGATTAGGAAAGTCAATTAAGGGAATGGGTTAATTTCTATAGAATTAGAGGCAAAACGCAAATTACAATTGTAATTCTCGGAAGGGAAAAGCAAAACACCCGATTTCTCGCCAGAACGATGAACACGCGCAGCGACAGGGGGAGCGTTTAGGAATAACTTGTCTTTTTTTTTTTTTCCCCTTTCCGTTCTTTTTTTCCTTATTTAGGAGAGCGCGATACCAAAATTGGTACGTGTCCGCCCGCTCCCCGGCTCCCGCGGAACTTGGCGCGTGGAATCGTGACTTTTATTTTAACGCTGATAATAATGAAAATCGCTATTTTTTTTTTTTCTTCTCCCTGAAGATGAACTGCGTGCAGAAATCGGTGAGTGTTCTTCTCCGCCTTCCAAATCCACGTTTACGGCCTCGATTTTGGGGGTATTTTTTTTTAATCCGAAGGGAAAAAAAAAACAGATTATAACAACTTTTCCTTTATTTAGAAAAACGCGATAGAAAAATCGGTGAGTATCCGACTTCTTCCCCGAGACGTGACCCTTGTAAGACCCGCGTGAGCGCCTCGGTGTGAATTGGGGCGGAAATCTTTTCTTTTTTCTGTCTTGGCAGATGAACTCGCTGCGGAGCTTGGTAAGTCCCTGGGGTGGCAAGAAAGATTTGTAAGGCTTGTGTTTGTCTCTTATATTTTTATTTTTTGTTTCTCGCGCCTTTTTCTGGGCTAATTTGGGGAGTTTTATGGAAACCTGGGCTAGCGAGGGTAAAGTAGAAAGACGCGTGCGTTTATAAATATATATATTGTGCGTTCTAGATAAAAATAACGTAATTGTACATTATAGATACTAATTCTAGTATGTAATTAGATATTAATACATATTATTAATATAATAATACATATTATTAATATAATCAGAATAATCAATGCAAACAATCACAACCACTAAGCACAGAACAATATTTTTGCCTCGAGAGCCAAGAAACTCTCAGAAAGTCGTAACGGAAAAATGAGGAGAAACGCACAATAATCAATTCTATCGTTTCTCTTTGCAGAGGAATACAAAGCAAAAATGCGTGAGCGTCCCTTTTTCTCACCTTCCGGAGCGGTAAAAGACGTGGGAGGTTTTGGGGATGTTTTGGGAAAGGTGGGCTGTGAGATTTTAGACTTTTTAACCTTCCGTGGACGTCAGTGCGGCCATAAAAAGTGAAAATATTGGCCGTGACTTTGCCAAACTCTAACAGTGATGCCGCGGCAATTCCTGGGATTAGACCTTTTTTTTTTTTTCGGACTTCTGGGGTTTAGTTTAAAACGTCTGTTTGGGTTTTTTTCCTGAGGTTTAGTCTAACTGACAATTCATGTTACAGACACAAGTCTCAGTGAGGACTTATTTCACCACAATTTAACCTCGTGCAAGGCAAAAAAAAAAACAAAACAAAACACTTTTTAGGGGGAAGGAAGGAAATAAAAAATTGTCGTGAACTGGAGGCATCTTCAGAATAAAAAAAACCCTCATTAAAACGGCTTTTTAATTTCTTTTCCTTTAAGGAAAATGCATCAAAGAGCACAGTAAGTGCATTTTTCTCCCTTCTACAAATACCCCTTCGGCGCTGGGATTTCAGTTTACATCGTCGTTAATGATTTTTTTTTTTTATTTTATTGTGCATTTTTAGGGAGAGAGGAAGAAAAAATGGGTAAGTAATTTAGAGAAAGATTAAGAAAAAAAAAAGGGTCGGTAATTTGGTACTTGGTTTCGCGTAGACGTGTAGGGCTGGTTGCACGTCGAGTTATTGAACCTTGAACTACGGGAAGACCAAACACCCAACTAGATTTCCAAGAAGACCCCATTCCCCGGGGCAAAGGGACATGTTCAATAAGTTTAATTCTCTTTTTTTTTTTTTTTTTTTCCCCTCTTCCCCAGCCAACGTGATGCTGGACCCGGAGACAGCCCACCCCCGCCTCATCCTCTCCAAGGACCGGAAGAGCGTGAGGTGGGAATACGTCTTGCGGGAGACTCCCGACAACCCCGAGCGCTTCGACGCCGATCCTTGCGTGTTGGGTCACGAGGGCTTCACCTCCGGGAGACACTCCTGGGTGGTGGACGTGACCGAGGGACAATACTGCGCCGTGGGGGTCAGCAAAGAGTCTCTGCAGAGGAAGGGACCCATCAGCTTCAATCCCGAGGAAGGGATCTGGGCGGTGCAGCAGTGGGGGTTTAAGAACCGCGCCCTCACCGACCCTCCGACCCTCCTTAACCTGCCGCGGGTCCCCAGGAAGATCCGGATCTCTCTAGACTACGAGTGGGGTGAGGTGGCGTTTTTTGACGTGGAGAACAAAACACCCATCTTCACGTTTCCGCCGGTTTCCTTCGCCGGGGAGCGGATCCGGCCGTGGTTCTGGGTGGAGCTGGGCTCGCTCGCTCTGGTCCGATGACCTTGGCCTTCCTCCTTGCGCCGAGAGCTCAGAGCTCGGGTGGGTTGGAGGGGCAGGAGGAGTGGTGGAACCACCTCGCTCCATCCAAACCCCCACAGCTGGGTGGTGAAGAGCAGCAGGACAGAGACCAGGATAGAGGCTTTCGGGAAGAGCTACGCCAAACCTCATTCTCCCCCGTTCCCAATCGAGTGCTCCGACCATCATCGTGCAGAGGAAGAGCAGCCCACCCTCCGTGGCCTCACCCTGAGGTGGCAGAAGTTCTGCCCAGCCTCAGCGACACCTCGTAGCTTCAGCTCCAGCGTACAGGGACGTCAGAGAGAGACGTAGACTCCTCCTTCGGTCGACAGAAAGAGGTGGGCGCCGGGGTGAGTCACCACCGTTCACGCTGCCTGTGGCACCCGGGTGGGAGGCCAGGCTCCCACCAGCGTTTTCTCCTCACCAGTTGGTGGCTGACGTGTAGATTTCAACCATTTGAGCCACTTTTGTAGCAGGTGGAGGGAAATGAGCATTTCTGGTGGGCAGCTCGTCTCATCCAGGCGTAGGCGGCAAAATAGGACGGGCAAGTCGTGCTTTCCGTGTGCCCCTGTCCCTCTTCGTCAACTGTTGAAGGAGTCTTGGTTGACTGTGGAAGGAAGACTCTTAGTTGACTGTGGAAGGAGTCTTCGTTGACTGTCGAAGGAGTCTTTGTCAACTGTTGAAGGACTCTTCATCGACTGTTGAAGGACTTTTTGTTGACTGTTGAAGGACTCTCCGTTGACTTTCGGAGGAGTCTACACTTAGAAGAGATTCAACAATTCTCCTCTGCCCAACCTGCACACAAATTCAGGCCCTTGGCCACAGAAAGGATGTGACAAACCCTCTGTGACTCCACAGAGCTCCCAGAGCTCCCAGGTCAACGCACCGTCTCCACAGGTGAAGATGCTCCAGCCAACAAGGCATCGCTCCCATAATCCTTTATACCAGAGCTGGACACAGCCAGGTCCTCTGGCAGGACTAAATTTGACTCAAGTCTGGCCTGGGCAGATGATCTTATTCCAGCTGGGTTAGGCAGAGTCCATGAGTTTAGCTCAGCCTTTGGGAGAAGAGATAAGCCTGGATTCAAGACCAAGCTGCCACGATGCCCTCAGGTGAAAATCGGGGTGCAAACACCCACACCACAGGGATTAAAGGTTCGAAGGGGCTCACACCAGCGCGGAGCTCTGCATCGGGTCACCCTAAAGCTTCCGATGAGGTACTGGGAGCTCTAAAACTGGATTCATGGAGGGGGTTAAGCCAGCGCTTGAGATTTAGGGACATCGCTGAAGCTGCTAGAGGGGGTGGACACCACGATCTTCACCTTTCACGACATCTCCTGATGAATTCCTCTTTAATCCCTGCTTGTTCTTAGCCACCTGCAAAGCCCTAAATCTTGTCTTCTGCCCCACCACGGGATGGCCAACTGGTAGTTCCCAGCTGACAATAAACCACTTGAGACGCTCCGGAGCCTTTGATTTCTTTCTGAAGCTGGTTCAACACGGGGCCATCCTGGCCCTCTGGGGTGATGCCCACGGCCCCTGTCATCTCCTTCCACCATCTCACCCCACTTTTGAGGGACGTTTGAGGTGGATCCCGCTGTGGGATCCCACCAGCGTGGGATGCCGTCAGCTCCCACCCACAGCACCTCCGGGTCTCAGCTCTGTGGTTTGGGGTTTTTCTTTTTTGGGCCAAAAACCTTCATTATTGCCCTTGCAACCCAAGTTTGTGGTGGCGCTGGGGTGGGGTAGGGAGGAGAAGACCCAAGCAGGGGGAAGAGGAAGGGGAGGGGCAGATCGTTCTTGTCTGAGGGCTTCAAGATGATAATATCTTTGCTAAGAGAGCACGCTCGCTGTAGCAGCTCAAAATTCCTTCCGTCAGCAGACAGAAATTGGGAAGGAGAATATATAATAATACATAAAAATTTTTAAAATTCCTCCTTTTCTGAGTAATTATCCATGTGGGGAAAAACCACAGGGGAGAAACTGCTCTTCCTCCATTCTGGAAAAGTCCACCAGCCACTTTGAAGCACGAGTTTGTAAAATAATAATATATTATAATTAAAAAATGCCATCAGGACGGGGTTCCTGGGCTGCCGTAACCCGTGAGGGAGGCGAAGAAGCCGCTCGGCATTTTTATTTAAAGCAGTTGGGCTTATTTAAAGCTGGGCTTATTTTTTTCACCCTGGCGATGGCCGAAGCGGGGGGCGACCCCCCCGGGAGGTGACCGCGCTCCTGTGTTGCGTGGTGGCAGATGCCCCCATCTTGCCCCGTAGCCAAAGATATTTTATCCTACAGCTGAAAATGATGAAATATTTTCAATCCAAGCTTTATCTCGGATCGAAAAAAAAATCCCAAGCTGAGGGCGCTGATCCCGTCCCTGGCAGGCAGACGCCAGGCAGCGCGTTCCTCTCCGTGTTTCCTTAAATAGGGCTGATCTTTTCCCTCTGTCCTCCATGTGATCTCCCTCCGAGCTCCAACACCCCGCGGGTGGCTGGAGAGGAGCCTTGTCCCACATTTTAACAACAAAAAAAAAAAAAAAATCCACCAAGACCTCGTGTTGCTGCTGCCTAACAGGTGAGTGTCTCTTTTTTTTTGGGGCGCTCGGGGACGTCCCGGCAACGGGAACCGGCAGCGTCCCGGCCACCCTGGCAGCACCGAGATGTTTTTCCGAGCGTTAAGATGAAGGGGTGTTAATTTTGGGGTTGTGGGTGGTGTGGGTTGTTAAAGGGGGGGGGTGTTGTGTCGCTGGCCGCGCTTTCAGGTTCTGCGTTCGCCGCGTCGATGGATTAAGGGAGCAGCAAGGGGAGGAGGAACAAGAGGCTGGAGAAGCTTCTGCCATGGCCTCTGGGTCACCTAGAGCGAGGGAAGCGGGGGAGGAAAGCACCCACCACCCCGTCCTGCAGCATCGGCCGGATCCTGGCCCCACCAGCTGCGGAGGCGGCACGGCCCGATCCTGGCCGGAGCGAGGAAGGCTTGGAGATGCCGAGGCAGTCGGCCACCAAAACCGGCTCAGGAAAGGCAATTTCCAGCCAAAAGTCCATCTGGAGCATTTAGCAGAGAAGCTGAAGCTCTTGGGTCTGGAAGGAGACGGGGAGGAGAAGGAGCATCTCTGCTGGTGGCGCAAGAGGGCCGGCGCCTTCGAGGGTGACGCAAAAGCATCTGGCTCCAGCCGTGGAGGACCAAGGGCTCGTGGAGGTCCCACTACAGCCGACGTGGAGGAATCTGCCCAGGAGGACAAGGTCAGGCCCAGGACCGAGCTTGGGTTCTTCCTTTTCCACCTTGAGGGAAACTGTGGTTGCTTTGAGCTTCTCGGGGTCGCAGGCTCAAGCCAGCTTTGAAGTTCTCCGTCGTTGTTTTGGGTTCCGCCCCCACCGTGGAAATGAATAAATGGAAATAACTGGGGAGATCTAGAAAATATAAAACCAACACGTAACTCTTTTGGGCTAAAACCAGGAAAATATTAATTTTCAGACTAAACCCTTCACCCCAAATCAGTCAACGGGTGTTTTCCAGTTTATTTCACGCCAGAATGAAACTGGCTCCTGTTGTCCTCCCGTGTCGTCTCCATCCTCGTGCCCGTGCTGCAATTTTATTTTTTTTTTCCCCAAATGCGGGGAGGGAGCATCTCCAAGCATCCCATCCCCACTCCCTCCGCCCTAGATACCCTCCCAATCCATTTTTTCTTCTTCCAGGACCAAATACGCAGTGACCTGGAGAAGCTCAAGAAACAAAGGGAAGAGATTTTGGAATTGAAAAGAAGCGGAGAGAGGCGACGCCGGGACTATTTGGTAAGTGGCTGTTGCCATCGCCCAGAATAAATAAGAGGTGTAGGACCAGTCTGGTCCGTGGTTTTGTCTTCCCACGTCCCGCAGACGCAGACGGAGGTCGAGAGGCAGAAGATTGTGTCGGAATTTCGCCAGCTGCGCCGGTTTCTGAAGGACCAAGAGCTTGTTCTCCTGGCTCGGCTGGGAGAGCTGGACAGAGAGGTGATGAGGAGGCAGGAGGAAGAGGGGACCAAGATGTCAGGGGAGGTTTCACTCCTCGACGTCCTGATCTGCGAGATGGAGAAGGAGCTCGAGCAGCCTGCGAGCAGATTCCTGCAGGTCGGATGCTCTTCTAGGCAAGACGAGAGGGTCCAGCGTCGCCTTGGCTGGAGTCTCCCCGCGATTTTGGGATGGGACTGAAGCTTTTTTCTCTCTTTTTCTATTCCAGGATGCCCGGAGCACTGTGGACAGGTACGTGCTCTCCCACCACCCACGTCCCGACGGTGGGGGAAGGCTCACAGGCACCATCCCCGTGGTTTCTGGGGCAGAGATGGAAATTTTGGCAGTTCAGGCAGGGCTTGAAGTGAGACTTCGAGAGGTGTGGAGAGAAGAAGGTGCCCCGGAACCCCAGTGTGGGTTCAAACCACGACAGGATGCCGTGAGGGGAAGCGCCCTAAGACTGAAGATCCTCTTGGCCATCACAGAACGGGGACTCAAGTGTCCTCCTGGTTGTCATCTCTGAGCCTGGGACAGAGGGACATTTTGGGGACAACCAGCTCCTCCACCATCCCCAAATTGCCTGGGGGTGCAGGGGGAGGAGGGATGGGCCCGGCACTTCATGCCTTCACGGCGAGTCCCATGGCTAAGGGGAAAGTTTTGCCTCCAGGTGGGAGATGGAAAGTGCCCAGAGGACATCGGAGACCTTCTCGGACCTGGAGCGGAGGCTCCGTGTCATTTCTCGACAGAACTGTGTCCTTCGAGAGACCCTGGGGAGATTTCGAGGTACCGTGGGGCGTGACTGGGTTGATGGGGGGAGAGGGCAGCTCCGCCCACTGCTGTTTTTCCTGTTCTCCCAGGAGAAACACAGCGGGAGCAAGAGCGAGCAGAATCGCCAGCCCGAGAGCCTGATGTCCAACCTTTGTTCTTCACCCCCCAGACATTTTGCCATCTGAACTGGAGAAAGAGCAAGGACCATCTCTGGGAGGAGATGGGAAAGGTGAGGCTCTTCAGAGGAGCAGCTGCGAGGGTCATTTTTAGCTAAAATAGTGCTTAAAAGGGCTGGGAAATGAGGAGTGGAGCTCGCTTTGGGGTTCCTGAAGATACGAAGGAGCTCGGCGCCGTCCTCCAGCACGAGGCAAGGCTTTCCCAAGATGTGGAGATGTCTCTGCTCCCACGCCCAGGACAGAGGCAGATGCGTGATCCCAGATGGAGAAGGGCTTTTTCTTCGGGGTGGGGGGTTGCTGTTCTCCTCCAACATCACTTTCTTCTCCCTCCCTGGCAGCGTTCGTGACTCTGGACCCCGACACCGCCAGCGCCCGGCTCCTCCTATCCCGGGACCGGCGGGGGGTGAGATGGACGGACGCAGAGCAGGATTTGCCCCCCACCACCCCGCAACGCTTCGATGCCTCCTCCTGCGTGTTGGGCTACCAGGGCTTCACCCTGGGGAGCCACTACTGGGAGGTGGAGGTGGCCCGAGGCAGGACCTGGGCCTTGGGCGTGGCCCGACGCTCCGTGCCCAGGAAGGGTTGGATTCAGTTTCAACCCGAGAAGGGGATCTGGGCGATGGGGCGCTGCAGGAGCCGGTACCGCGCCTTCACGTCCCCCGTCACCACCCTCCCCGCCCCTGGGGAAACAGGGAGGGTGCGGGTGGCTCTGGACTACGGAGAGGGGCAAGTGGCATTTTACCTCGCCGAGCGTGAGCCCCCTGTCTTTACGTTCCAAAAAGCCTCGTTTGGGGGGGAGAGCGTCTTCCCTTTCTTCTGGGTGGGGAGAGGCTCCCACCTCCGCCTCTGCCCATGAGCTTTCCCTGCTCTCGCCCCGTCCGGCTTTGGGGTGAGTTTTCTGCTCATTCTGTACTTTTTTTTTTTTTTGCTTTTAAAAATGTTGCCAGAGAATTGTGCTCAAAAAAAAATTAAAAAAATAGAAACATTGACATTTTCTTTCCTTTTTTAATGTTGTCCAGTAGCTCTGGGGCTGGGGGAAGGGCCAAGCCCTGGGACGCAGCTCTGGGGTGGCTCCAGCCAGGGAGTTCACCGAGACTTTTCCCTGCTCCGTCCTTCCTGGCGCGGTTGTGCCGCAGCCCCTGCGAGAGAGCGAAGGGCCCTGGGGTGGAAACGCGGAGAGTTGTGTGTGTCCCACCCTCACCGAGCCCTTAGAGGGGTGCCAGGTCTTTGCCCCCCAAGCCGTGGGGACCCGGCGGGCTGTGGGCAGGACTGGAGCGGCTGCAGGGTGACGGCAGCTTCGTCCCAGATCTGGGGGTCTGTGGTGGCAGAGCCCGAGTTGGAGAGACTACAAGAGGGACGAGAAAGTCCCTTTCCTTGGGGAGGGGGGGACAGAAACGCCCCCTCCAGGAGCAGGACCCAGATGGGCTTTTGGGAATGTGGTGGCTTGGGGACAAATCCAAGGGAGGCGTTGGATTCGCTGCTTGGTGGCCACCACGGAGCCCCCCAGCCCCATCCAGGTGACCTCGTCTGGCATCACCGCGAGCCCGATCCTGACTTGGGAAGGTGCTGGGGACAAGATGCTGAGCAGCTCTTTGGGCTCGGTGCCAGGGCTGGGACCGAAGGCCGTGTCTGGAGCGGGGAGGAAACCTCTTCCCAGGCCTGAGCTGTGGCCTTTGTGGCTTTTTTTTGTGCTGCGGGACCCCTGGCACTTTGTCTGGCAGCGTCAGGGGCTTCCTGAGCAAACCGGGGGGTTGCGGAGACGCTGCCTCGAGGCGCTGGAGCGGGGCAGCTCGCGCTTCCTCTGCCGGGAGAGCTGGGAACGGGGGGCACCAACGAACTGGGGCTCCTGCACAACCTGGGCTGGGTTTGGTGGTGCCAGGGACTGGGCCACACCCGGTGCCGCAGCCCCTGCGCGGTCTCCGGTATCAGAGCATAGGAAGAAATTCCCAACCTGGGGTTCTTGGAAGTCGTTATTTCGTGCTATCGGTTACTGCAGCTGCTCCAGGGTGAGGTTTTGAACCCGAGCCAGGCGCCGCGGGGCCGGATGCTGCCCGGGCCGGGGTTACCCCAGGGCTCTGTCCGGGATCACGCTGCTGCTCCAGCCTGGGGGAGTTTGGGACACACCCACTGCTCCCAGACCCCCCCAGGGTTACGTACGGGCTCCCCAAAATACCTTGGGGTAGAGACAGGCTCACCCTGATCCCCCCCCCAGGTCTGGGCACGGCCCCCAGGCCCCCCTGGAGCAGGGTAGGACCCCCCAGGCCCCCCCAGTCCACACACCCTGCTATGGGTGCAGCCCCTCACACCCCCCTGCACCCCTTGTTTTGGGGATGGGTGAGGGTGGGACATTGGGGACAGCGGGGGACACGTCCCCCCCAGAGCTCCCACGTCCCCGAGGTGACAGGACACGGCTGGGATGTCCCGGCACTTGGAGCCCCCCCATCTTGGCCCCTTCTCCCCCACTCCCCACAAGCTCCCGGCTGCTGTAGGGCTGCAGGGACCCTGCTGGGCTCCTCCAGACCTCCAGGAGTCACCACGAAGCTCTGGGCTTCCCCTGATCGCCCACAAACACCCAGCGTTTTCCTTCCTCCATTATTTTCTCCTTTTTTATATCCTGTTGCTGGGGGAGGGGGTGGAGCCTGGACTCACTCCACAGCCCATGACGCTGGGTCCTGACCCTGGTTAACGGCTACAGGTCGTGGGTGCAGCCTTGTGCCCCCGCAGCTCGTACCCGTCTGGTGAGTGGCTTTTCCTTGTGAAGGCCATTGGAAATATTTAATTTACTTCAGAGGCTTGACAGGGATTTCGAAGAACTCCTGGGGGGGGCAGCGGGGCAGCGCTGGGGCTGCCCTGAGGAGCCGCGCGTGGTCCCGTCCTGCCCTCGAGCTCCGGTTTCTCGCGACGTCGCGGTGTCGGTGCCGGGGTTTTGGTGGGATTCCCAGAGCCCCTCTCGGGGGCAGGTGCAGCCCTTCTTGCCCAGCCCCTCTGCGGTGGCCGTAACCCCCGTCGTCGCCCTCCCTCTGCCTCCCTTCCCCACCCTCTCCTCCAGCTCCACAGCAGATGCGGTTCCCCGCCAGCCCCAGGGGCCTCCTGAGCTGTTTGGTGACTCTCCACGTGCTGCGGCTGGGATCAGGTAGGGATCCTGCAGGGCTGGGGGGTTGTGCCCGCTCCGGGGGGCACATGTGGGGCAGGGGAGCTGCCGTGGGGCCAGGGGCTGAGCCCAGAGCTGGGTTGTGGGTCCCTTTCACTTTCTCTTTCCCTCATTTTCACTTCCCCTCGCGCTCTTTATGCCCCCGGTGCCCCGGGTTCATCTCCACTCCCCTCCTGCCGTGCTCCCCTCACACATTTGCCGCTTGCAGCGGGGCCGGCTGGGGCAGGGGCCAATTTCTGGAGCAGGTTCCCTCTCCCAGGAAAGCTCCTTCTCCTCCCAGTCCTCCCACTCCCTCTCCAGGGGCTCCAGGGGCTCCGGGCCATGGCGAGGCCAAAGCAACGCCCGTGGGATGGAGCCTGCGCCGCTCACGCGAGCTCACCCCGAGCCCTGCGGGGCCGGAAAATAACGTAGGGGCAACGTCCGTGTCTCTGTGTCCTTCTCCCTCCCCAAGGTGGCTTCGTAGTGGTGGGACCAGGCCACCCTCTCCGTGGCACCGTGGGGCAGGACGTCGTGCTGCCGTGTCACGTGTCCCCACGCAAGGATGCTCAGGGCCTGGAGATCCGCTGGATCCGGAATCGCTTCTCCGAAATGGTGCACCACTACCGGAACGGAGAGGACCAGGACGGGGAGCAGCTGAGGGACTACCAGGGCAGGACAGAGTTGGTCAGAGCTGGTCTCTCCAACGGGAGCCTGGACCTGCGGCTCCTTGGGCTGAGACCCTCTGATGATGGCCAGTACGTCTGCACCGTGCAGGATGCTGGCACTTATCGCGAAGCTACAGTGGACCTGGAGGTGGCAGGTGTGTGGCCCAGAGGGGGGTTCAGGGGACGGTCGGGGTGTCCGTGGGTCACACCGGGCGCGGGCTTTGCCTTTGAGCCGGGCCCATCCCTAAGCGGCCCCCGCGCGCTCTCCCCAGCCACAGGCTCTGTCCCTCAGCTCTCTCTGGAGGCTTACGGGGACGGAGGCATCCGGGTGCGGTGTCGCTCGGCCGGCTGGTACCCGCAGCCGCAGGTGCTCTGGAAAGATGCCGGCGGGCAGCGTCTGCCCTCGCTCTCGCAGCGACGTTCCTCTGACGAGCGGGGCCTGTTCGACGTCGAGGACGTCACCGTCGTGAGCGGGAGCGGAGCCGGGAACTTCTCCTGCGTGGTGAGGAACAGCCGCCTGGAGCAGGAGCAGGAGGCGTCCCTGCACATCTCGGGTGCGACCCCAGGGCCGGGCTTTTTCTCCTGCTCCTGCTGGCCGGGAGCGTCAGACGAGCCCTTTTGCTGAGGGTTCCGTGTTTCTCAGCTCCCTTCTTCCACGACGCGCGTCCCTGGATGGTGGCTCTGCCTGTGCTCCTCGTGCTCTTGGCGGCGGTAACGGGCCTCGGCGCTTGGCTGTGGAGAAGGAAAGGTCAGTTTGTGGTGGAGGGGGTGGAGGGGAAGGGCTGGGTGCGGAGCGAGGCCGAGCCCTGGCCCGTGGGCGCCCGCGCAAGGGGCCCAGCGCTGTGTCCCAGCAGCGTTTGGCCGTCGTGGAGCAGCTCTTTGGGCAGAGGAGGGAAGGGGCCGAGGGCCCGGGCTGGGGGTGGGAGCGCAGGGAGCACGGCCAGAGCGCCGGGCTGGGGGGCAGCTGCCAGAGCCCCTCTGGAGATGTTGCCCCTGGTGAGCGCGGCTGCTCTCCTGACCACCTCTGCCTCTGCCTTTGCTTTGCAGTGCTGCAGTCCCGAGAGCTGGGTGAGTCCTTCTGGCCCCTTCCAGCGGCCAAAGCTGCGGAGAAAGGAGCCCCCTGGGAGGGACGGGGGTCTGCGTGGGCTTGGGGCTCTGCCCCAGCTCGGACAGCTCCTGCGGGAGCAGCCGTGGGGTGAGGATCTGTCCCCTCTGCTCACAGGCTCCTTCCATTTTTCCTTTCCAGATAAACGAGCCGCAGCAGTTGGTGAGTCTCCGAGGGCTCTGGCACAGCGCAGGGTCCTCGCCTGGGTGCTCTGAGCTCGGCCCTTCCCCCCCTTGCCCTTCCCCCTGTCCCTCCATCCCCTGGGTGTGGGGAAGCCCCGAGGGTCCGTGCCTGGGGGGTGGCAGATCAGTGAGACCCCCCAGGGCTTGACCCTCTCCCCTGCCCAGAGTTGCTGGGCACCAGCTGTGGGATGTGACCGGCTCTTCTCTCTCCTTGTAGCCTGGAGAAAGTTTCTTGTTCCGGAAAATCCAGGTAATTGGGTGGTTTTGGCCTCCTGCCCCGCGGGGCAGATCCTGGCCCCGGGCTGGTGAAACCCTGCCCAGGACTGAGCTCTGCCCCTGGTGCTGCGGCTCCTCCTGTCCCTGCAGATGTGGTGACCCTGGACCCGGACACGGCTCATTCCCAACTCGTCCTCTCAGCGGATCGCAGACGCGTGAGGTGGCAAAATGCAGAGCAGGACGTGCCCGACATCCCGCAGAGATTTAACATTCGTTACTGCGTGCTGGGCCAGGAGGGGTTCAGCTGGGGCCGACACTGCTGGGAGGTGGAGGTGGAGGGGGAGGTGGGAGGTGACTCCTGGTGGGCTGTGGGGGTGGCCAGGGATTCTGTGAAGAGGAAGGGCCACATGGACCTGAGGCCTGGAGGGGGGGTCTGGGCCGTGCGGCACTTTGGACGGCAGTTTCTGTCTCTCACGTCTCCTCCCAACGAGCTGTCCCCGCTGCCCAGGAGGATCTGGGTCTGTCTGGACTGCACAGAGGGGCTGGTGACGTTCATCAACGCCGAGACCGGGGCCAACATCTTCACCTTCCCACCGGCCCAGTTCAACGGGGAGACCCTCCGCCCCTGGTTTTGGCTGGGGACAGAGAACACCCAGCTGTGCCTCAGGGGGGGCCCCCCCCAGCCCCTCTGCCCCCCTCCCATCCCCACCGCAGCCCCCAGCAGCTCCTGCCCTTCTCCAGACACTCCCCGCTCTCCTCTCCTTGGGCCCGCGGCAGCAGATGCCCCTCTCAGCCCTGCCCCAGCCCGGGGAGCAGAGGGGCAGTGAGGGGCCACCACAAACACCATTTTGGGTTGAATCGGGGCGTTTTGGCCGTGTTCTCGGTGCTGAGCAGCTCTTCTCTGTCTGTGTATCCTGCTCAGAGGGAATTAGTGACGGAACGAGAGGGAACGGCTTGAAACTGCAACAGGGGAGGGTCAGGCTGGACAGGAGGGGGTGGAGTCCCCACCCCTGGGGGGGTTTAAGGGCCGTTTGGATGAGCTGTGGGGGATGTGGGGTAGGGGAGAACTTTGTAGAGTCGGGCTGAGGGTTGGACTCGATGACCCCGAGGGGCTTTTCCAACCTGGATGATTCTGGGATTCTGTGACCGACGGCCCCCGCGTGGAACAAACCTCCTGGTCCTGTTGTTCTGCCGCAGAAAGGCCCCGGCGGCAGCAGCTCGTTCCCGCGCTCCTTCGGGTGGGCGAGGTCTCCAGACCTTCCTGGAGCCGCCCAAAACCAGGATCCCCAACAGCATCAACGTTTTGGCCCAGGCCCGTCAGCTTCACGCTCCAGTGCTGAGGATGTACTGGGACCAGTTTGGCACAGTGGGAAGGGAGGATGGCGCGGAGGGGGCCCAAGAGGGGGAGCGTGGAGCCCCCCCCATCCCCAGGCTGCCGTGTCCTCCCAGTAAAACCCACCAGCTCCCACTGGTGTTCCTCATGGAGGCACGTTTATCCCACCCACGGCACGAGCACGGTTGACCGGCCTCCCGCGAGCAGCAACGACGAGCCAGCAAAGGAAAAAAAAATGGGTTATTTATTGAAAATTTGATATAAATTTCCTCTGACAGTTTCATTCTGTCAAGTCACGCTCCTTTTTCCTGAAATCCCATGATTTTCCCTCGGATCAGGTGGAGTGGATGCTCTCGCCCCTCCCCAACATCCACAGTGGGGAATCTTGTGATTTTTCTCCACCGTTAAAAATCTTGGAGGGAAAACACTGATTTCTTGAATATTCCTCTGGCAATATAAAATTTCCTTCGATTTTTATCATATGCACAAATATCTAATAGGAAAATAAAAATCTCCTGCAGAACAACCGACCCGGTTTGTAAGTCGAGGTTTGATGCATCGAGGCGGGACGTGCTCAGGAGCCGGGAGCGCATCAGCCGACCTTAAAAAATATAACACAAAGATGTTGGGAAAAAGAGGGAATTGGGTGCTGGACGGGCTCTCACCGGGGAGCGAAGGGTCTGGATGAAGCCGCTGGAGGAGCGACATGAAGACAATTAAACAATCTACACGCTAACGAGGAACTGGGAGGAATTTGGCTTGTTCCAGAACGGCGGAGCCCGCGCTGGCGTAGTTGGGGATTTTTTGCCCCTGAGGGGGTTAAATCTCGCACAGGGGGTGTCCACATGGGCCTCGTGCCTTCGTGTTTGTGTGAGCTTGGTACCGGGCCAAGCCAGGGCAAGTCAAGTCAAGTCAAGACAAGTCAAGTCAAGTCAAGTCAAGTCAAGTCAAGTCAAGTCAAGTCAAGTCAAGTCAAGTCAAGTCAAGTCAAGCCACGCCAAGCCAAGTCAAGTCAAGTCAAGCCAAGTCAAGTCAAGTCAAGTCAAGTCAAGTCAAGTCAAGCCATGCCAAGCCAAGTCAAGTCAAGTCAAGCCAAGCCAAGCCAAGCCAAGTCAAGTCAAGCCAAGCCAAGCCAAGTCAAGTCAAGCCAAGCCAAGCCAAGCCAAGTCAAGTCAAGTCAAGTCAAGTCAAGTCAAGTCAAGCCAAACCAAGCCAAGCCAAGCCAAGCCAAGTCAGGCCAAGCCATTTCTCCTCTTTCAGGCACTTGGGAGGTTTTTTCTCTTCTGTGTCACCTTTGCTGGTCAAGGAGGCTTGATGCCACCTCAAGGGGCTTTGCACACTCCGTGCACGGGGCCGAGCCGTCTCCCATGCTCATGCTCCTGGGAGCGTCGGCGCTGGAGTCTTCTGCCAAGATCTTCCCAAACTTTGAGAGTTCTCCAGTTCTCCGGCCTCTGTGCCCCCGCTGATGGACAATGAGGCTGGATTTCCTGGTGAACCTCTTCCCGCACTCGGCGCAGGGGTAGGGCTTCTCCCCGGTGTGGGTCCGCTGGTGGGCGATGAGGTCCGAGCTCTGCCCGAAGCTCTTCCCGCACTCGTGGCACTTGTAGGGCTTGTCCCCCGAATGCCACTTCTGGTGTTTCACAAGGCTGGATTTATTGCAGAAGAACTTCCCGCACGCGGAGCACTGGTAGGGCTTCTCGCCCGTGTGGAAGCGCTGGTGGGTGATGAGGTCCCCGCTCTGCCCGAAGCTCTTCCCGCACTCACCGCACTCGTAGGGTTTCTCCCCCGTGTGCAACCGCTCGTGCCTGAAGAGTCCGTACCTCCCGCGGAAGGATTTCTCGCACTGGGAGCACTGGTAGGGCTTCTCCTCGGTGTGCGTTCGCTGATGGATGGTGAGCTCCGACCTCCGGGCGAAGGTTTTCCCGCACTCGTGGCAGGCGAAGGGCTTCTCCCCCGTGTGTACGATCTGGTGGGTGAAGAGGTTGGAGCGTTGGCTGAACCTCTTCCCGCACTCGGCGCACTCGAAGGGTTTCTCCCCCGTGTGCGTCCGCCGGTGGACGACGATGTCGGAGCTGCGGGTGAACCTCTTCCCGCACTCGTGGCACTTATAGGGCTTCTCCCCCGTGTGCACCCTCTCGTGCCGGATGAGCGTGGACCGGTCCTTGAAGAACTTCTCGCACGTCGAGCACTGGTAGGGCTTTTCCACCATGTGGCTTTTCTGGTGGGAACTAAGGGCCGAGCTCTGCCCAAACTCCTCCCCGCACTCTCGGCATTGAAAAGTTTTTCCTCCTCTGTGCAACCGCTGGTGGCAAATGAGCTCCGACCTGTCCTGGAAGCGTTTCTTGCAGTGGGAACACTCGTAGAGACTTTCTTCCACCAAGAGCGGCCGATCCCCCTCGTCACGGGTGAATTTGTCCATCTGTTCCACCCCCGGGCATCCCTCCCTCCCCCAGCTCCTCTCACAAGCTCTCCCATGATTATTCCCAGCAGATTTTACCCCCGTTTCACCCATTTCGGCTCCATCAGGACATCCCCGCTCTACGCCGCGTCCTTCATCCTCCCTCCGCGTCCCGTCTCCTGCAGGGTCAGACCGAGATTAAATTATGTTTTGCCCCGGGGTGGGACCGAACCCAACACCCTCGTGGGGTGGGGGGATGCCCGCTGGGGGGTGGTTTCCAAAAGAACACCCCACCCCTACGACCCTCACCCACCAGCGGGGTGAAACACCCCGATTTCTCACCTGGGTGGATGCGCCCGGGGCCGCCCGTCTCCAGTCTCCCCGTGGGACCGGGTCTGACCGCTTCTCCCCCTTCTTCCATCAAGAGGCTGATTTGGGGCTGGAACGCCGTGTTTTGGGGGGGCCGCCAGCTAAAATAGCAGGTGGGACACCCCCTCTTTCCCAGGGCGGAGGGAGATTATTTTCCACCAGCTCGCGATGCCGTCTCCCCCTGCCTAAAATCCCGCAGCCCCCCCCGAGCGACTCCTTCTCCTCGGGGTGAGCCGGGGGGATGCGGTTCCATCTGGGTCCCCCCCCAAACGCTGCCGGGGGTCCCCGGGATGTTCTGCCCACAGCGGCCGCGGCCGCTCGGCGTTGCTGGCCGGGTCTCTGTGTGGAGGCACAGGAAAAAGCCAAGGGGGAGGTGGGGGGGGGATAGTTCCGGCCGTGCTGAGGCTGTTTGGGAGCTGCCTGTGACCCTTCACCAGCCCCCTTGGCCGCAGACGGGCGAGGAGATGAGGAGCAGCGAGATGCTGCGAAAAAACCAACAAACCAAAAAAAACAATTTAATTGAAAGAGATGGAAACCCGGTAACGGCTTCTCCGCTGCCTCGCTGCGGCGTGGGGAGAAGCGAGAGGCCCGCAACAGGGTTTTGTTTTTTTTTTTTCCTCCGTGAGCGCTGAGGATCCCTGTCCCGAACATCTCGAGGTACGACGGCCGCTCGCTCGCTTCCTGGGCTGGAAACGGGGGGATTTCTTGAACCCGGCACAGGCCGGAGCCGAAGCGTCGCTGCAGCCCTTTTTGTGCAGAGTCTGTGGGGTTGGAAAAGCCCTTTAAGATCATCGAGTCCGACCGTGGGCCTGAGACTGAGCCCCGGGGGCTTCATTCTGCGCCCGGTCGTGTCTTCGGGCTCAGGGGGGGCCGGGTACCCCCAGAACAATCGGCCGGAGACCGAGGCCGGGCCCTGTCACCTCGGGGAACTGTGAGGCCTGGGGGGGACGTGTCCCCCACTGTCCCCAACGTCCCACCCTCATCCATCCCCAAAATAGGGAGTGAAGGGGGGTCGGACACCTCGGGTAGGTACAAACGTTTATTGAGCAGGTTACACAGTGCATGAGAGAGAGAAGAGCTGCCCAGAACATATCCAAAACCCCCCGATCCAACCCAAAATGGTGTTTGTGGTGGCCCCTCACTGCCCCTCTGCTCCCCGGGCTGGGGCAGGGCTGAGAGGGGCATCTGCTGCCGCGGGCCCGAGGAGAGGAGAGTGGGGAGTGTCTGGAGAAGGGCAGGAGCTGCTGGGGGCTGCGGTGGGGATGGGAGGGGGGCAGAGGGGCTGGGGGGGGCCCCCCCTGAGGCACAGGTGGATGTTCTCTGCCGTCAGCCAAAACCAGGGGCGGAGGGTCTCCCCGTTGAACCGGGCTGGTGGGAAGGTGAAGATCTCAGCCCCAGTCTCGGCGTTGATGAACGTCACCAGCCCCTCTGTGCAGTCCAGACACACCCAGATCCTCCTGGGCACCAGGGACTGGGACAGGGCCTTGGGAGGAGACGTGTGAGACTCAAACTGCCCCCTAAAGTACCGCACGGCCCAGACCCCTTCATCAGGACTCAGGCCCGAATTTCCATCCCTCTTCACAGAGTCCTTGACCACCCCCATACCCCAGTGGGAATCACCTCCCACCTCCCCCATCACCTCCACCTCCCAGCAGTGCCGCCCCTTCTTGAACCCCTCCCGGCCCAGCACGCAGTGAATATTCCTAAATCTCTTCAGGCTGAAGGGCAGCTTCTGCGGGGCACTTCCCAATGTCACCCGTCTGCGATCCGCTGAGACGACGAGTCGGGAATGAGCCGTGTCCGGGTCCAGGGTCACCACATCTGCAGGGACAGGAGGAGCCGCAGCACCAGGGGCAGAGCTCAGTCCTGGGCAGGGTTTCACCAGCCCGGGGCCAGGATCTGCCCCGCGGGGCAGGAGACCAAAACCACCCAATTACCTGGATTTTCAGGGAGCAGAAACTTTCTCCAGGCTACAAGGAGAGAGAAGAGCCGGTCACGTCCCACAGCTGGTGCCCAGCAACTCTGGGCAGGGGAGAGGGTCCAGCCCTGGGGGGTCTCCCCGAGCTGCCACCCCCCAGGCACGGACCCTCGGGGCTTCCCCACACCCAGGGGACAGAGGGACAGGGGGAAGGGCAAGGGGAGGAAGGGCCGAGCATGGAGCGCCCGGGCGAGGACCCTGCGTTGAGGCAGAGCCCTCAGAGACTCACCCAGGGCCTTGTCTCGTTCCGCTGCAAAGGAAAAAGAGAAAATGTGTGAGCAGAGGGGACAGATCCTCATCCCGGGTGTGACCATGAAGGAGCTGCCAGAGCTCGGGGGAACCTCAAACTGCTTCACTTTGGGGTGTGGGAAAACACCCCCAAACCCCGGGAATGGCCCCTGAGAGCCTGGGCATGTCCAAGGCGGGGGAGGGCCGAGCTCAGAGCACCTGGGCGAGGACCCTGCACCAGCCCAGAGCCCTCGGAGACTCACCCAGTGCCGCGTCTTGTCGTTTCACTGGAAAGAAAATCAAAACCCTTGTGTGAGCAGAGGGGACACCTTCCCATCCCAGATGGGTCCCGCAGGAGCTGTCAGAGCTGGGGCAGAGCCCCAAGCCCACGCAGACCCCCGTCCCTCCCAGGGGGCTCCTTTCTCCGCAGCTTTGGCCGCTGGAAGGGGCCAGAAGGACTCACCCAGCTCTCGGGACTGCAGCACTGCAAAGCAAAGGCAGAGGCAGAGGTGGTCAGGAGAGCAGCCGCGCTCACCAGGGGCAACATCTCCAGAGGGGCTCTGGCAGCTGCCCCCCAGCCCGGCGCTCTGGCCCTGCTCCCTGCGCTCCCACCCCCAGCCCGGGCCCTCGGCCCCTTCCCTCCTCTGCCCAAAGAGCTGCTCCACGACGGCCAAACGCTGCTGGGACACAGCGCTGGGCCCCTTGCGCGGGCGCCCACGGGCCAGGGCTCGGCCTCGCTCCGCACCCAGCCCTTCCCCTCCACCCCCTCCACCACAAACTGACCTTTCCTTCTCCACAGCCAAGCGCCGAGGCCCGTTACCGCCGCCAAGAGCACGAGGAGCACAGGCAGAGCCACCATCCAGGGACGCGCGTCGTGGAAGAAGGGAGCTGAGAAACACGGAACCCTCAGCAAAAGGGCTCGTCTGACGCTCCCGGCCAGCAGGAGCAGGAGAAAAAGCCCGGCCCTGGGGTCGCACCCGAGATGTGCAGGGACGCCTCCTGCTCCTGCTCCAGGCGGCTGTTCCTCACCACGCAGGAGAAGTTCCCGGCTCCGCTCCCGCTCACGACGGTGACGTCCTCGACGTCGAACAGGCCCCGCTCGTCAGAGGAACGTCGCTGCGAGAGCGAGGGCAGACGCTGCCCGCCGGCATCTTTCCAGAGCACCTGCGGCTGCGGGTACCAGCCGGCCGAGCGACACCGCACCCGGATGCCTCCGTCCCCGTAAGCCTCCAGAGAGAGCTGAGGGACAGAGCCTGTGGCTGGGGAGAGCGCGCGGGGGCCGCTTAGGGATGGGCCCGGCTCAAAGGCAAAGCCCGCGCCCGGTGTGACCCATGGACACCCCGACCGTCCCCTGAACCCCCCCGGCCACACACCTGCCACCTCCAGGTCCACTGCAGCTTCCGAGTATGAGGTAACACCTTGCACAGCGCAGAGGTACTGGCCATCATCAGAGGGTCTCAGCCCAAGGAGCCGCAGGTCCAGGCTCCCGTTGGAGAGACCAGCTCTGACCAACTCTGTCCTCCCCCAATAGTCCATTGACTGCTTCCCGTTCTGGTCCTCTCCGTTCCCATAGTGGTGCACCGTTTCTGAGGACGGGTGTCGGATCCACCAGATCTCCAACCTCTGAATGTCCACACGTGGGGACAGGTGACACGGCAGCACAATGTCCTGCCCCACGTTGGCACGGAGACGTTGGACTGGTGCCACCACTCTGAAGCCATCTTGGGGAGGGAGAAGAGAGACATGGAGGCTGCACCTACAGTAATTTCCGGCCCCGCAGGGCTCGGGGTGAGCTCGCGTGAGCGGCTGCCCTGCCCCACCTGTGCCCCCCGGAGCGGGCACAACCCCCCAGCCCTGCAGGATCCCTACCTGATCCCAGCCGCAGCACGTGGAGAGTCACCAAACAGCTCAGGAGGCCCCTGGGGCTGGCGGGGAACCGCATCTGCGGTGGAGCTGGAGGAGAGGGTGGGGAAGGGAGGCAGAGGGAGGGCGACGACGGGGGTTACGGCCACCGCAGAGGGGCTGGGCAAGAAGGGCTGCACCTGCCCCCGAGAGGGGCTCCGGGAATCCCACCAAAGCCCCGGCACCGACACCGCCACGTCGCGAGAAACCGGAGCTCGAGGGCAGGACGGGACCACGCGCGGCTCCTCAGGGCAGCCCCAGCGCTGCCCCGCTGCCCCCCCCAGGAGTTCTTCGAAATCCCTGTCAAGCCGCTGAATTAAATTAAATTAAATATTTCCAATGGCCTTCACAAGGAAAAGCCACTCACCAGACGGGTACGAGCTGCGGGAGGGACGAGGCTGCACCAACCTTTGCCCAGGGCAAAGGTACATTTTCACTTTTGCTTTAGATTCCAGCCTCCACCCTGGCACCGCAAATCAAGATGAAAAATGAGAAAAATAAAGGAGGAATTGTAATATTGTGCATTTCTGGTTGATCAGGGGAAGCCCAGAGCTTCGTGGTGACTCCTGGAGGTCTGGAGGAGCCCAGCAGGGTCCCTGCAGCCCTACAGCAGCCGGGAGCTTGTGGGGAGTGGGGGAGAAGGGGCCAAGATGGGGGGGCTCCAAGTGCCGGGACATCCCAGCCGTGTCCTGTCACCTCGGGGACGTGGGAGCTCTGGGGGGGACGTGTCCCCCGCTGTCCCCAATGTCCCGCCCTCACCCATCCCCAAAACAAGGGGTGCAGGGGGGTGTGAGGGGCTGCACCCATTGCAGGGTGTGTGGACTGGGGGGGCCTGGGGGGTTCTACCCTGCTCCAGGGGGGCCTGGGGGCCGTGCCCAGACCTGGGGGGCGGCACAAGTGGAAACCGACTCTATGCTGAGGAGTTTCACGAAGCCGCACGTAACCCTGGGGGAGTGTGGGAGGAGGGGGGGTGCTGAGGAGGAGCAGGGGGGGCTGTACCCGCCCGGGTCACTGTACCAGGGGGTCCCACACCCTGAAAATCCCCTTCGGTAGCGGAATAAAAAGCTCCCAGAAGCCCCCACAACCCGATTCCACGGGCACCGGCCAATCTTTATTGACGAGGACACTCAGCGTATCAGAGAGAGAAGAGCTGCCCAGAACACAGCCAAAATCCCCCGATTCAACCCAAAATGGTGTTTGTGGTGGCCCCTCACTGCCCCTCTGCTCCCCGGGCTGGGGCAGGGCTGAGAGGGGCATCTGCTGCCACGGGCCCGAGGAGAGGAGAGCGGGGAGTGTCTGGAGAAGGGCAGGAGCTGCTGGGGGCTGCGGTGGGGATGGGAGGGGGTCAGAGGGGCTGGGGGGGGCCCCCCCTGAGGCACAGCTCAGTGCTCTCTGTCTCCAGCCAAAACCAGGGGTGGAAGATCTCCCCGTTCAAGGAGCCTGGTGGGAAGGTGAAGATCTCGGCCCCGGTCTCGGCACTGACGAAAGTCACCGACCCCTCAGCGCAGTCCAGACAGACCCAGATCCTCCTGGGCACTGGGGACAGCTCGTTGCGAGGCGACGTGAGAGACACAAACTGTCCTTTGCAGCGCCGCACGGCCCAGACCCCTCCGTCAGGCGTCAGCTCCATGTGCCCCTTCCTCTCCACAGAGTCCTTCGCCACCCCCACAGCCCACCGCGCATCATCTCCCACCTTCTCCCCAACCTCTATCTCCACCTCCCAGCAGTGCCGCCCCTCGCTGAACCCCTCCTGGCCCAGCAGGCAGCAACAATCCCTAAATCTCTGCGGGATGTCGGGCAGCTCCTGCCCGGCACTTCCCAAATTCACCCGTCTGCGATCCGCTGAGACGACGAGCTGGGAATGAGCCGTGTCCGGGTCCAGGGTCACCACATCTGCAGGGACAGGAGGAGCCGCAGCACCAGGGGCAGAGCTCAGTCCTGGGCAGGGTTTCACCAGCCCGGGGCCAGGATCTGCCCCGCGGGGCAGGAGACGAGGCAGCTCCTTCGTCCTCATGATCCCTGTCATGGCACCGGTGGGAAGAGCCCACGGCGGCGCTGGAGGCCCCGAGGGAGCAGCAGGATGGGGAGGCAGCGGCTGGGTCTGGGCCATGCAGGGGGTGTCATGGGGGAGGTGGCTCCTCCGCACCCCAAGGATGCACCTCAGAACGGGTTGGAAAGGCAAGAAAACGGGGCGAGACCCCGGCTAGTGCCATGGTCTGGGGGCGCTGAGGCACCGGACACACCCCGGCACGGCCAGTCCCATGCACTGGCCAGCCCAGTAGAGAGGGAAAGGGAGGAGAACCACCCAAAGTGGCCCAAACCACCCAATTACCTGGATTTTCAGGGAGCAGAAACTTTCTCCAGGCTACAAGGAGAGAGAAGAGCCGGTCACCTCCCACAGCTGGTGCCCAGCAACTCTGGGCAGGGGAGAGGGTCCAGCCCTGGGGGGTCTCCCCGAGCTGCCACCCCCCAGGCACGGACCCTCGGGGCTTCCCCACACCCAGGGTGTGGAGGGACAGGGAGGACGTCAAGGGGGGGAAGGGCCGAGCTCAGAGCACCCGGGCGAGGACCCTGCGTTGGGCCAGAGACCTCGGAGACTCACCCAAGAGTGCAGCTTGTTCCCCTGGAAAGGAAAAGCAAAAGCAGGATGTGAGCAGAGGGGACAGATCCTCATCCCGGGTGTGACCATGAAGGAGCTGCCAGAGCTCGGGGGAACCTCAAACTGCTTCACTTTGGGGTGTGGGAAAACACCCCCAAACCCCGGGAATGGCCCCTGAGAGCCTGGGCATGCCCAAGGTGGGGAAGGGCCGAGCTCAGAGCACCCGGGCGAGGACCCTGCGCCGGCCCAGAGCCCTCGGAGACTCACCCAGTGCCGCGTCTCGTTTCTCTGGAAAGGAAAAGCAAAAGCAGGATGTGAGCAGAGGGGACAGATCCTCACCCCACGGCTGCTCCCGCAGGAGCTGTCAGAGCTGGGGCAGAGCCCCAAGCCCACGCAGACCCCCGTCCCTCCCAGGGGGCTCCTTTCTCCGCAGCTTTGGCCGCTGGAAGGGGCCAGAAGGACTCACCCAGCTCTCGGGACTGCAGCACTGCAAAGCAAAGGCAGAGGCAGAGGTGGTCAGGAGAGCAGCCGCGCTCACCAGGGGCAACATCTCCAGAGGGGCTCTGGCAGCTGCCCCCCAGCCCGGCGCTCTGGCCCTGCTCCCTGCGCTCCCACCCCCAGCCCGGGCCCTCGGCCCCTTCCCTCCTCTGCCCAAAGAGCTGCTCCACGACGGCCAAACGCTGCTGGGACACAGCGCTGGGCCCCTTGCGCGGGCGCCCACGGGCCAGGGCTCGGCCTCGCTCCGCACCCAGCCCTTCCCCTCCACCCCCTCCACCACAAACTGACCTTTCCTTCTCCACAGCCAAGCGCCGAGGCCCGTTACCGCCGCCAAGAGCACGAGGAGCACAGGCAGAGCCACCATCCAGGGACGCGCGTCGTGGAAGAAGGGAGCTGAGAAACACGGAACCCTCAGCAAAAGGGCTCGTCTGACGCTCCCGGCCAGCAGGAGCAGGAGAAAAAGCCCGGCCCTGGGGTCGCACCCGAGATGTGCAGGGACGCCTCCTGCTCCTGCTCCAGGCGGCTGTTCCTCACCACGCAGGAGAAGTTCCCGGCTCCGCTCCCGCTCACGACGGTGACGTCCTCGACGTCGAACAGGCCCCGCTCGTCAGAGGAACGTCGCTGCGAGAGCGAGGGCAGACGCTGCCCGCCGGCATCTTTCCAGAGCACCTGCGGCTGCGGGTACCAGCCGGCCGAGCGACACCGCACCCGGATGCCTCCGTCCCCGTAAGCCTCCAGAGAGAGCTGAGGGACAGAGCCTGTGGCTGGGGAGAGCGCGCGGGGGCCGCTTAGGGATGGGCCCGGCTCAAAGGCAAAGCCCGCGGCCGGTGTGACCCACGGACACCCCGACCGTCCCCTGAACCCCCCCCTGGGCCACACACCTGCCACCTCCAGGTCCACTGTAGCTTCGCGATAAGTGCCAGCATCCTGCACGGTGCAGACGTACTGGCCATCATCAGAGGGTCTCAGCCCAAGGAGCCGCAGGTCCAGGCTCCCGTTGGAGAGACCAGCTCTGACCAGCTCTGTCCTGCCCTGGTAGTCCCTCAGCTGCTCCCCGTCCTGGTCCTCTCCGTTCCGGTAGTGGTGCACCATTTCGGAGAAGCGATTCCGGATCCAGCGGATCTCCAGGCCCTGAACATCCTTGCGTGGGGACACGTGACACGGCAGCACGACGTCCTGCCCCACGGTGCCACGGAGAGGGTGGCCTGGTCCCACCACTACGAAGCCACCTTGGGGAGGGAGAAGGACACAGAGACACGGACGTTGCCCCTACGTTATTTTCCGGCCCCGCAGGGCTCGGGGTGAGCTCGCGTGAGCGGCGCAGGCTCCATCCCACGGGCGTTGCTTTGGCCTCGCCATGGCCCAGAGCCCCTGGAGCCCCTGGAGAGGGAGTGGGAGGACTGGGAGGAGAAGGAGCTTTCCTGGGAGTGGGAACCTGCTCCAGAAATTGGCCCCCGCCCCAGCCGGCCCCGCTGCAAGCGGCAAATGTGTGAGGGGAGCACGGCAGGAGGGGAGTGGAGATGAACCCGGGGCACCGGGGGCATAAAGAGCGCGAGGGGAAGTGAAAATGAGGGAAAGAGAAAGTGAAAGGGACCCACAACCCAGCTCTGGGCTCAGCCCCTGGCCCCACGGCAGCTCCCCTGCCCCACATGTGCCCCCCGGAGCGGGCACAACCCCCCAGCCCTGCAGGATCCCTACCTGATCCCAGCCGCAGCACGTGGAGAGTCACCAAACAGCTCAGGAGGCCCCTGGGGCTGGCGGGGAACCGCATCTGCGGTGGAGCTGGAGGAGAGGGTGGGGAAGGGAGGCAGAGGGAGGGCGACGACGGGGGTTACGGCCACCGCAGAGGGGCTGGGCAAGAAGGGCTGCACCTGCCCCCGAGAGGGGCTCCGGGAATCCCACCAAAACCCCGGCACCGACACCGCCACGTCGCGAGAAACCGGAGCTCGAGGGCAGGACGGGACCACGCGCGGCTCCTCAGGGCAGCCCCAGCGCTGCCCCGCTGCCCCCCCCAGGAGTTCTTCGAAATCCCTGTCAAGCCTCTGAAGTAAATTAAATATTTCCAATGGCCTTCACAAGGAAAAGCCACTCACCAGTCGGGTACGAGCTGCGGGGGCACAAGGCTGCACCCACGACCTGTAGCCGTTAACCAGGGTCAGGACGCAGCGTCATGGGCTGTGGAGTGAGTCCAGGCTCCACCCCCTCCCCCAGCAACAGGATATAAAAAAGGAGAAAATAATGGAGGAAGGAAAACGCTGGGTGTTTGTGGGCGATCAGGGGAAGCCCAGAGCTTCGTGGTGACTCCTGGAGGTCTGGAGGAGCCCAGCAGGGTCCCTGCAGCCCTACAGCAGCCGGGAGCTTGTGGGGAGTGGGGGAGAAGGGGCCAAGATGGGGGGGCTCCAAGTGCCGGGACATCCCAGCCGTGTCCTGTCACCTCGGGGACGTGGGAGCTCTGGGGGGGATGTGTCCCCCGCTGTCCCCAATGTCCCGCCCTCACCCATCCCCAAAACAAGGGGTGCAGGGGGGTGTGAGGGGCTGCACCCATAGCAGGGTGTGTGGACTGGGGGGGCCTGGGGGGTCCTACCCTGCTCTGGGGGGTCTGGGGGCCGTGCCCAGACCTGGGGGGGGGATCAGGGTGAGCCTGTCTCTACCCGAGGGGTTTTGGGGAGCTCGTACCAAACCCTGGGGGGGTCTGTGAGGAGCAGCGGGGGGTGAGGAGGAGCGGGGGGGACCGTTCCCATAATTCTGACCCCCAGCAGCTCCCCACCCCCCACCCCCGGCCCAAATCCAAACCCCGCAGCAGCAACGGTCGATATTGCGAAATTTCGATTTAAAAACCCGTTACAAATTTGACGGAATTCCCCAATTTTTTTCCTTATTATTTCCAATATCGAGACCAAATTCCCCCACCAGGGTAGCGTGGCCGAGCGGTCTAAGGCGCTGGATTAAGGCTCCAGTCTCTTCGGGGGCGTGGGTTCGAATCCCACCGCTGCCAGGTCCCTTTTGGGCTCCGCTGGGGGGGGGGAGCACAGCTGGAGCGCAGCGCCCCACATCTGGGGGGCATGGGGAGGGGGCAGAGCACAACTGGAGGAGCCCTCAATGACCACGGCCACCCCAAGGGTTGAGTGTCGCCTTCCCAGGCCTCTCCGGGAGCCCCCGTCTTAAGAAATAGATGAAAAAAAAATCTCTTTTTGCTCCCTGACAGGAGGGTGCAGAGAGGGGGGAGGAGTCTCTTGAGCCAAGGACCCAGCGGCAGGCCAAGAGGGAATGGCCTCAAGCTGCGCCAGGGCAGGGTCAGACTGGCTCTTAGGAAGGATTTCTGTCCAGAAGGGGCTGTTGGGCGTTGGAATGGGCTGCCCAGGGCAGGGGGGGAGTCCCCATCCCTGGAGGGGTTGAAGAGTCGGGTTGACCCAGCGCTGAGGGATCTGGTGGAGTTGGGAACGGTCAGGGGGAGGTTCATGGTGGGGCTGGAGGAGCTTCAAGGGCTTTTCCAACCTGATTCTGGGATTCTGTGACATTGGGGGGACATTGGGGAGTTGGGAACAGTCAATGTTGGGTTGATGGTTGGACTGGAGGATCTTCAAGGGCTCTTCCAACCGAGGCGATTTTGTGACTCCGTGGAGCTGGATGACTCGATGGCCCTGAAATGGCCCAACAGACCGTGTGAGCAGGAGCAGAACCAAAGACGAGGAAGGACCCGCTGGCGGGTGGAAATCGATGGACGTTTTTGATCACTGAGAGAACAGAGAATGGAAACATCGAGGGCAAAACTGCGGTGGACGTCGCGTGGGGAGATGGTTTAGGATCCCCACAGGAGGAGGAGCAGGGACCGGTGGAAGTTGCCCCTCACTGAGGTGGGGGCCCAGCTCCGCGCTGTGTGTGTGATCACAAGAGCGACGCCCGTTCCGGTCCGACTTTACTCTTTTTTCTCTTCATCACCCCCCCAGGACCCCCCCGCCCCACCGCGGTGCCCGGTCCCACGGGGCAGCACCATGGGGCTGAGCCCACCCCACCGCGGCACCGAAACCACCCTCCCACCCCACCGTGCCCTTGAGGCTGGGACCCGCGGGAATTCGGACCCCATCGCAGCCCTCCCCGGGTGCCCGAAGACCCCAAGGGCCCCCCCAACCCCCGGCACGTCCCCTCTGGCTCCACCATCGGGTTCTCCAGCCCCATGTCCTCCAGCTTCTTGTCGGGGCTCCCCGGGACCACGTCCCCTTGCGCGCGGCGCTCAACGCCCAACGCGACTTGACTCTTTGCCAGCTGAGAGCGTCGCGCCCACCCGGGGCGGGTCCAGGACCAGCCCAAGATGTGGGTCCATGGGGATCCCCCCCACTTTATCACATCACAATCCTCCTGGGGAAACCCAGTTCTGCTTTATCGCGCCTCGTTTCAAAGCGGGTCCCCACAAACGAGCCGAGTCAAATTAATCCGGGTGTATTTCGAAGGCGGCGGCATAAAAAAGAATAAATCAGATGGGAGACGTGGGGGAATTGGGGGAGGAAACGTGTGTTTGGAAAAACGCCGCATCCGATAAAAACAGATGATCCGAACGGACCGAACCTTGGGGGGACGGAGACCCCTCGGTTTCGGGATGGGCCTTCTCTTAAAATATTTAAAATGTTTTTGAAGGTGGGAAGCTAAAAAGAGGTTTTTTAGCCTCTGAAGGAGGACCTAGAAGCGGGTTCTTAATGCCCAGACCCCCACAGCCCCCTCCCATCCCATCGGCGCCCCGGCACCGCGACCCCCCGCCCGAGAACATCCTCGGCCGTCCCGCGTGGTGGGAGGAAGAGGGGAAAAATGAGGCCGAAAGGCGTTTCCGGGACGGGTGGGGCGCGGGAGAGGGCACCCATCCCTCCCGAGGTGGCCACCCAAAGGCGTTGGCCAAACCCAAGTCATTGGTTGGGAGCCCCCAGCAGCTCCTTGCGGAGATGCGTCCGCAGGTGCTTCATGAGGGACGAGCTGGACATGAAGCACTTGGTGCATTTGGTGCACTCGTAGGGTTTTTCCCCCGTGTGGATCCTGCGGTGGATGATGAGGGTGGAGCTGGCGCGGAAGCTCTTCTCGCAGTAGGAGCAGCGATACGGCTTCTCGCCCGTGTGGATGCGCTGGTGGCGCCGGAGGGTGGTGCTCTCCCGAAACGCCTTCCCGCAGTCGGAGCAGACGTAGGGGCGGGGTCCGACGTGGCTCTTTTGGTGGAGGAGGAGCGCGGAGGGCAGGGTGAAGCCCAACCCGCAGTCGGAGCACCGGTGGGGTTTCTCCACCAAGTGCTTTTTCCGGTGTCGCCTAAAAGACGAGTTTTCAAAGAAAACCTCCCCGCAGTCGGAGCACGAGTGGTGGGGCTGGGCCCTGTGGCTCCTGAGGTGGGCTACGAAGGCCGAGTTTTTGGGGAAGGTCTTCCCGCACTCGGAACACTTATAGGTCCCCTCCTCCACGTGAGTCTTGCGGTGTTTGCTGAGCGATTTGTTGGCCATGAAGCTCTTCCCGCAGTCGGGGCAGACGTAGGGCCGCTCCCCGGTGTGGATGCGGCGGTGGATGACGAGCGTTGCGTTGGACGTCAGGTTCTTCCCGCAGTCGGCGCAGCGGTGGGCCCCGTTCTCCGCGTGGGTCTTGCGGTGTTTGTTGAGGGATTTGCTGGCCATGAAGCTCTTCCCGCAGTCGGGGCAGGCGTAGGGCCGCTCGCCGGTGTGGATGCGGCGGTGGATGACGAGCGTGGCGTTGGACGTCAGGTTCTTCCCGCAGTCGGCGCAGCGGTGGGCCCCGTTCTCCAGGTGGAGCTTGCGGTGTTTGCGGAGGGATTTGGTGGAGGCGAAGCGTTTCTCGCAGCTGGGACACTTGTAGGGTTTCTTCTGGCAGTGGCTCCTCTGGTGCTCCCGGAGGGCGGAGCCGCCGGCGAAGCTCCTCCTGCAGTTGGGGCAGGTGGACGGTTTCTCCCCGACGTGGACCCTCTGGTGGCGGTTGAGGGACGAGCTGCAGCTGAAGCTCTTCCCGCACTTGCCGCAGGCGTGTTGGTGGCGCCGCAGCTGCTTCCCCGAGGGGCTCTTGGCGTTGGGTTTCCTCCCGTGGTGGCTGGAAGACGCCGATTTCCTCCCCGCGGGGTTCTTGTGGTGCTCGTAGCCCGGGGAGACGCCGCTTCTGGGTTTCCTCCATGACCCCCCGCCCGGCTCTCCCTCCTCTTCCTCCTGCGAGCTGGGCTCCGTCTCGCTCGTCCACTCGTCGTCTGTTGGGAAAAACCAAAAAAAAAACCACCAAAAAAAGGGGAAGAATTTAAGAACCCACCTCTACCCCCACCCAGAACGTGCCGCGGGGGGAGCTTGAGGAGAGAAGAACCCCAAAACGCGACCGATTTCACCCGGCGACGCAGCAGCGTCCTCCCGCCAGGAGAAGCCGTCGGTGGCTCCCGTACGCCCCCGTCCTCCCAGTTACACCAGTTTCCAGCGCGGCCTCGCTCGCTGGGGGGCAAGGGGCGAGGCCCGGCGCCTCCGTTTTGGGGTGAAAACCCAAGTCCCTCACCTGAGTGAGAGGAGTGGGAGCAGGAGGAGCTCCCGGCGTCTCGGCAGCGCCGCCGCGTCCGCAACCTCAGGAGGGGCCTCGCCCGTTGTTCCTCCTCCTCCTCCTCCTCCTCGGAGCTCGGGATGTCGGGGATCCAAACCTCCTCCCCCTGCTCCCCCCGGGCGAGGGGCGAGGGGTTGGACCCGGGGCCGCCTGTTGGGGTGACAGCGGCGGGTTACGGGGGGACACAACGAGCACCCGCGACGCCGCCGACCTCGGGGCTCGTCCCTCCTCGAAAAAAGGGAGAAAATCCGGGGAAGGGGGTTGGTGGCAGCGGGGGGGGCCGAGGGCACCTCCAGGGGCTTCCCGGGGGTGCAGGAGACGTCGCGGGGAAGAAACTGCTCGAACCGGGGAGGAACCGGCCCAAAACCGACTTGGGAGGCGACGGAAGAGCCCGTTGGGGTCAAGAGCGGTTGGGAAAGGTCAAGGTTGTCCTTGGGAAGGGCCCGGGAGGGAAAGGGACGAGGGAAGAGCCGGCGCTGGGTCCCCACCTGCGGGGGGCGGGGCGCAGAGCGGCGGCAGCGGCGGGTCGGGGGCGGCGCCGGTGGCCGTGACGGTGACCTCCAGGTGAGCCTCGGGCACCTGGGGGGGCGGGGGGGGGAGAGACAGAATTAAAAAAAAAGGGAAAAAAAATAGAGGGAAAAAAAGTGGGGGGAAAAAAGAGAAAAAAAGAGAAAAAAAAAAAGAGAAAAAAAGGGGGGAAAAAAGAGGAAAAAAAGAGAAAAAAAAAAGAGAAAAAAAGGGGGGAAAAAAGAGGAAAAAAGAGAAAAAAAAAAGAGAAAAAAAGGGGGGAAAAAGAGGAAAAAATGGGGAAAAAAGAGAAAAAAAGAAAAAAGGGGGGGAAAAGAGGAAAAAAAGGGGGAAAAAGGGGGGAAAAGAGAAAAAAAGAGAAAAAAGAGAAAAAAAAGGGGGGGAAAAGAGAAAAAAGAGAAAAAGAGAGAAAAAAGAGAAAAGAGAGAAAAAAGAGAAAAGAGATAAAAAAAGAGAAAAAGAGAGGAAAAAGAGAAAAGAGAGAAAAAAGATTAAAAAAGAGAAAAAGAGAGGAAAAACAGAAAAAAGAAAAAAGAGAAAAAAGAAAAAAGAGAAAAAAGAGAAAAAAGAGAAAAAAGAAAAAAGAGAAAAAAGAGAGGAAAAAAGAGAATAAAAAAGAGGAAAAAAGGAAAAAGAGAAAAAGAGAGAAAAAAGAGAAAAAAACAGAAAAAAAGAGGGAAAAAGAGAATAAAAAAGAGAAAAAGAGAGGAAAAAAGAGAAAAAAGAGGAAAAAGAGGAAAAAGAGGAAAAAGAGGAAAAAGAGGAAAAAAGAGGAAAAAAGAGGAAAAAAGAGGAAAAAAGAGGAAAAAAGAGGAAAAAAAAAGAGAAAGAAAAAGAACCAAAATTTTAAAAGAACCAAAGTGAAAACAAAAAAACCCAGTAAGAACCAAAATAAAAAAACCTAAAGACTAAAGAAATGAGATTTAAAAAGATTTAAAATTGAAAAAGCAAAGAACTAAAATTTAAAACCAACGAACTGAAATTTTTAAAGAATCCAAAGTTAAAAAAACCAACGAACGGAAATATTGGAAAGAACTAAAATTGAAAAAGCAAAGAACTGAAATTAAAGAGGAACGACGAGAGGAAAACGTGAGATCTGAGGTAAAAACCCAAATTCTAAAATTGAAAAAACCAAAGTGAGGACGGAGGTTAAAAAAGCAAAGATCTAAAATTTAAAAAGAATGAAATAAAAGAAAAAGATCCAGAGTTAAAAAGCAAAACAGGTTCTAAAATTGAAAAAAAAAAAAAAACAAACAAAGAACTAAAATTTAAAAAGCAAAGAATTAAATTTTAAAAACAACGAAAATTTTTTAAAAGTGAGATTTAAAATAAACAAAAAAAAAAAAAAAAAAACGGAATAAAAACCCCCCAGGAACTAAAATTTAAAAGAACAAATGAAGAACCAAAATTTTAAAAAGCGATGAAACAAAATTAAAAAAAAACAAAAACAAAAAAAAAAAACCCAAAACAAGGAAAACTAAAATTACAAAACGCGACCGGATTCCTGAAAATTTAACGGATAAAAATCTAAAACAAAGAAGTAAAAAACCAAAACCAACTTAGAAACGGCGGAAACACCAAAGTGATAAATTTTTTAAAAACCACCAAAGTAAGAAATAAAGATTTTTTAAAAAAAAAAAAAAAAAGCGCAAAGTAAGAAATTAAATATTTTTTTTAAACTTTTTAAAAATCCACCAAATTAAACCCGCGGAGCCGCTCGCGCCCCCCCCGCCCCCCCCCCCCCGCGGTACCTGCGCCGGCTCCAGCCCCGCCATGGCCGCGTGCGCGGAACCTGCGCGCCCGCCGCTGCCTGCGCGGGGGGAGGGACCGGCCCGGCGCGGGGCGGGGGGTGGGCGGGGACGGAGCTTTTGGGGCAAAAAGCTGTTTTCCACCCTTTTCCTTTTTTCCCCCTTTTTTCCCTCTTTTTTTCCCCCCTCCCCCCGTGGTTTTTTTTTTTTTTGCCTTTTTTCCCCCTTTTTCCCCTTTTTCTTCCCTTTTTTTTTTGTAGCCACGTTGCCTGAAATTTCCCTTCAAAAAAACGAAATTTTGGGGCTGAAAAACCCGCCCCGAGCCCCAAACCCGCCCTCGCGAGGCGCGAAGAAATCAAAGTTGAAAAACGCTGATTTTAGCCCCAGATTGTAGGGGGGGGGGAGGGGTCAGCGCTGGGACAGATTCTGGGGGTTTTAGACCCAAACCGGCGGCGTTGTCGCCACACACTGAAAATGCCCAAAAGCAAAGGGAAAAAATGGGGGGAAAAAGGTAAAATTTGGGTCTGAATTGTGGTTCCTGATCCCGTGGGATGCGCCGCGCGGGATCCAAAGAAAAAGGGGAAAAATGGGGGAAAAAATCAGTTTCTGAAGGAATTTTTTTCTGTTCCGCGGGAGCTGGAGAGGAAATTCTGCGGAATTTGTGTGAGAAAAAAAAAAAATCCTTAAAAAAAAAAAAAAAAGAAAAAAAAAAAAGAAAATTCATCGTTTTGTTCTGGGCCAAATTTTTTTTGCCGCAAAAAAGAAATTCCCGGGACTCAAATTTTGGGGGAAAAAACGTCAGTTTAGGGCTGCGGCGGGAGGGTTTAAACTGCGCCGTGGAGTGAAAGGGTTAGTTGGGATTTTTTTTTTTTTTTTCCCTCGTTTTTAGCACTTTCGCCTGGAGGCGCCGACGCGCTTTTTTTTTTTTTTTTTTTTTTTCCTGAAAAAAAAAAAAAAGAAAAATCCCACAAATGTTTGTCCCGGGGAAATGCGGTTTGGGGCGGTTTCCCGCCGCTTCCTCCCCCCCCGAGGGGAAGGAAAAAAAAATCCATTTTCAACTATTTTTGGCTATTTTTGGCCATTTTCAGCCATTTTCAGCCATTTTTGGCCATTTTCAGTCATTTTCAGCCATTTTTGGCCATTTTCAGGCATTTTCAGCCATTTTCAGCCATTTTTGGCCATTTTCAGTCATTTTCAGTCATTTTTGGCCATTTTCAGGCATTTTCAGCCATTTTCGGCCATTTTTGGCCATTTTCAGCCATTTTCAGCCATTTTTGGCCATTTTCAGCCATTTTCAGCCATTTGCAACAATTTTTGGACATTTTTGGCCATTTTCAGCCATTTTGGGCCATTTTCAGCCATTTTCAGGCATTTTCGGCCATTTTCGGGCATTTTCAGCTATTTTCAGCTATTTTTGGCCATTTTTGGACATTTTTGGCCATTTTTGGACATTTTTGGACATTTTTGGACATTTTTGGACATTTTTGGACATTTTCAGACATTTTCAGCCACTTTTGGCCATTTCTGGCCGTTTTCACCCATTCCCGGGCCGTCGGGCCCCCTCCCGTCCCCCTTCAGGACCCCCAAGGCCCGGCCCCGCCCAACCCCCCACCGGCGGGAAAACCCCCGAAAGGCGACTTTGGGCCAAAAAAGGGGAATTTGAGCTCCAGAAAACGCCCGGTTTTGTGTGTCCGGCCCGAAAAACCCCTCGGCCCTGAGGGGGGAAGGTGGAGGAACCCACCTCAGATAAACCCAGCTTAGATAAACCCAGTTTAGATAAACCCACCTCAGATAGACCCAGCTTAGATAAACCCGCCTCACATAAACCCAGTTTAGATAAACCCACCTTGTTAAACCCACCTCAGATAAACCCACCTTAGATAGACCCACTTTAGATAGACCCAGCTTAGATAAACCCACCTCAGATAAATCCAGTTTAGATAAACCCAGTTTAGATAGACCCACCTCAGATAAACCCACCTCAGATAAACCCACCTCATATAAACCCACCTTAGATAAACCCACTTCAGATAAACCCACCTTAGATAGACCCAGCTTAGATAGACCCACCTCAGATAAACCCACCTTAGATAAACCTACCTCAGATAAACCCACCTCAGATAAACCCAGCTTAGATAGACCCAGCTTAGATAAACCCACCTCAGATACACCCACCTCAGATAAACCCACCTTGCTAAACCCACCCTAGATAGACCCAGCTTAGCTAAACCCACCTCCGATAAACAGCCCCCATCGGCCATTTTGGGGCTACCAGCAGCCATTTTGGTGGCCGCAGCGCAGCCCCAGCCCCGCCCCCGGCAGCTGCTCCCGCAGGATCGTCCCCGCGGACGTTGGGCCACGACCAACCCGACGCCTCGAACCCGCCAGCGCCCGACGCTCCCAAACGCTTCAAGCTTGGACTTTTTTTTCCCTTTTTTCCCCCGTTTTTCCCCCGTTCGGGCCCCCGCGGCCTTCGCCCACTTCCCCCCGCCCCCCCACCCCCTTCCTGGTCGCCACCTTCTTCCCCGACAAGGTCATAAATCTCGGGGGGGGCTCGACCGCTCCCTCCTTGTCGTGGCCCCTCCGAGCACCGCGACGCCTCCGCGGGCTGAAACTAACCAAAAACAGGCGTTTGGACCCATTTTTCTCCCTCCCCACCCCCCCCCCAGGCCCCGGGAACGTCGCGGCTCCGGAGGTCTCGGAAACGTCACAAAATTGGGTGTGAGACCCGTCGGGGCTGGGGGTTAGGACCAGCTCAAGGCCCACAAAAGCTCCAGAGATGGGGGTTAGGACCAGCTCAAGGTCCACAAAAACTCCAGAGATGGGGGTTAGGACCAGCTCAAGGTCCACAAAAACTCCAGAGATGGGGGTTAGGACCAGCTCAAGGTCCACAAAAACTCCTGAGATGGGGGTTAGGACCAGCTCAAGGCCCACAACAACTCCTGAGCTGGGGGTTAGGACCAGCTCAAGGCCCACAAAAACTCCAGAGATGGGGGTTAGGACCAGCTCAAGGCCCACAAAAGCTCCAGAGATGGGGGTTAGGACCAGCTCAAGGCCCACAACAACTCCTGAGCTGGGGGTTAGGACCAGCTCAAGGCCCACAACAACTCCTGAGATGGGGGTTAGGAACAGCTCAAGGCCCACAACAACTCCTGAGCTGAGGGTTAGGACCAGCTCAAGGCCCACATCTCCTGAGCTGGGAGTTAGGAGCAGCCCAAGGCCCACAACTCCTCAACTGGGGCTTAGAACCAGCCCAGGGCCCACAACTCCAGAGCTAGGACCAGCTCAAGGCCCACAAAAACTCCAGAGCTGAGGGTTAGGAACAGTTCAAGGCCCTTGACGTCTCCTGAGCTGGGGTTGGGACCAGCCCAAAGCCCACAACTCCTAAGCTGGGGTTAGAACAGGCCCAGGGCCCACAACTCCAGAGCTAGGACCAGCTCAAGGCCCACAACTCCTGTGCTGGGGTTAGGACCGGCCCAGGGCCCACAAATCCAGTGCTAGGACCAGCTCAAGGCCCACGACAGCTCCTGAGACAGGGTTAGGACCAGCTCAAGGCCCAGACAGCTCCTGAGCTGGGGTTTAGGACCAGCCCAGGGCCCACAACAGCTCCTGAGCTGGGGTTTAGGACCGGCCCAGGGCCCACGACAGCTCCTGAGCTGGGGTTTAGGACCGGCCCAGGGCCCACGACAGCTCCTGAGCTGGGGTTTAGGACCAGCCCAGGGCCCACGACAGCTCCTGAGCTGGGGTTTAGGACCAGCCCAAGCTCCAGGCCATCTCCTGAGCTGGGGGTTGGGATCCGAGGGCGTTTCTCCCCCTCCCCCACCGGGTCTTTACCCCACGGGGGGTAAATCCGGCCCTGGGGACATTCCTGCCCATTAAGCCCAGCCTAGGCCGCATTATCTCCCCAATGGTCCCCCCGGGGGGTGGGTTTAACCCCTCCCCCCCCCCCCCCAGCCCGAGGCGCAGCGAAACATCAGCGGTGGAAAAACGGGGGGGGGGGGGGGGGGGGGGGAATGTGCTCCAAAACCGGCTGCTTTTACCCCAAAACGAGTCCCGGGTGCCCCCAAAATGGACCCTCCTGGACCCAAATTCACCTTCCCCCCCCCCCCCCGCCCCCGGCGCAGGGAAGGGCCGCGAGACGGAAATTTGGAGAAAAGCTGAAAAATGGGATTATCCCCCCCCAGAAATAAGAAATTTAATTTATTTAAACACAAATATTCATTTATTTGCCCCAAAAACTGCCCGGGGAGGGGGGGGGGGGGCGGAAAGCCGGGAGGTTCCGCGTCGCTTTTTATTGCCAAATAAATTAAAATTTGAGTATTTTAATGCGAAGGACCCCTGGGACACCCCCCCCTCCCCCCGCGTCCCCCCCCCCCCCTTTTTTTTTTTGCCCTAAAACCCCCCAAATTCCACTCGATTTTGGGAGGCCTAAAAATGGGTCAAAAAAAACCAAAAAAAACCCACCCGTGGGGGGGGGGGGGCAGCCCCCGGGGAGGCTTCGCTGGGGGGGGGGGGGGGTCCTGGGGGGGGTCCCCCAAGAGTGATGCCCCCCCCCAAGAGTGATGCCCCCCCCCCCCCCCCCAAGGGTGATGGGCCAACGCTCGCCCCTGGGGGGGGGGGGGGGGGGGTGCGGGGGGGACGTTTTTGACCCATTTTTAGGCGTTTCCACCCCCCCCCTTTAGCAACAGACCCCCCCTCCCCCTCCCTGACCCCCCCCCGTGTCCGTGTGTCCCCCCGCCCCCCCCCCCCGTGTTCCCCCCCCCCCCCCCCGTCTCCGGTTCCCACCCGGCCCCTCCGCGGAGGCACAGGAAGGGGCCGGGACGAGGCGGAGCCATCGGGGGGGGGGGGGGGGGCGGGGGGCGGCGGCAGCGGCGACACCGCGGGGACCCCCCCGACCCACCCCCAGGCTCGGTGGGGACCGACCCCCCCCCCCCCCCTCCGCGGGGGGTGGGGGTGGGGAGGGAAAGGCGAGGGGGGGGGGGGCTCATCTTCATCCACCCCCCGAGCGCGGCGCTGGAGGGGGGGGGGGGGGGTTGCGCGTCACCTCCACGGCGTGGAAAAACCCTTTTTTGGGGTTTTTTTGGGCGGGGGGGGGCAACGCTGGGGCCGCCTCGGAGATGGGGGGGGGGCGGGGGGGGGCGGGCAGCGGCGCGGGGGGGAGATGGGGGAGAAACGTGAAAGGGTGGGAAGGGCCGTTGTGGTGCTGGCGGGGGGGGGTTGGGGGGTTTGGGGGGGGTTGGGGGGGGTTGGGGGGGGTTGGGGGGGTTTGGGGGGTTGGGGGGGGCGGCCTCCCCCCGGCGCTCGGATTGGGGGGGACACGCGGGTTTTGGGGGGTTCCACGCGTCCCGTGGGGGTGGTGGGCCAAGAGCTGCCCGTTGGTTTGGTAAGGGGGAGCGTTGGCCATCGATGGGGGGCGTTGGCCATTGATGGGGCGTATTGGCCGTTGATGGGGTGCGTTGGCCATCAATAGGGCATGTTGGCTGTTGATGGGGCACGTTGGCCATCGATGGGGCGTGTTGGCCATTGATGGGGCGCATTGGCCGTTGACAGGGCGTGTTGGCCATCAAGGGGGCGTGTTGGCCATTGATGGGGCCCGTTGGCCATTGATGGGGCTCGTTGGCCATCGATGGGGTGCGTTGGCCATTGACGGGGCCCGTTGGCCATTGACGGGCGGCCATGACCGCGTGCGGACAATTCCCCCCCCCCTTCTCCCCACAGGTATGGGGTGGGCGAGGAAGCCGGAGACCCCCGAGAAGGTCAAGGTGAAGGTGGAACAAGACCTCGAGGCGGCGGAGGGCGAGAACTGGAGGCCGCGAGACGGCGGAGCCGGCGAGAGGTGGGGAGAAACCCCCGAGGGCGTCGCCGGGGGGACACCGCCGAAGGCGAGACCCCGCCCGAAGAAACCCCACCGGTGCGAGGAGTGCGGGCGGGTCTTCAACTGGAGAACCCACCTGGTGCGGCACCGGCGGCTGCACACGGGCCAGTGGCCCCACAAGTGCTCGTTCTGCGGGAAGGGCTTCAACGACCAATCGCCGCTGCTCTTCCACGAGATGCTGCACCGCGGCGAGAGGCCCCACAAGTGTTTGGTGTGCGGGAAGAAGTTCAGGCAAAGCTCCCACCTCCTCTCCCACCGCGCGGTTCACGCCGACGAGAAACCCTACGTCTGCGCCGACTGCGGGAAGAGCTTCGCGCGCCACCAGTATCTCCTCATGCACCGGCGGGTGCACACGGGCGAGAGGCCCTACAAGTGCCGGGACTGCGGGAAGAGCTTCCGGAAAAGTTCCGACCTCGTCAGGCACCAAACGGTCCACACGGGCGAGAAACCCTTCAAGTGCCCCGTCTGCGGGAAGGGTTTCACCCAAAATTTCCGTTGCAACGCCCATAAAAGGGCCCACAACGAGGAGGAGGCGGAGCGAGCGGCGGCCCCGCCCCGCCGCCCCCCACCGACCGCGGCCCCCCCAGGTAATATCGACCCGCTCCCAAGTCTTTGGGGTTTTTCCCCCTCCCAATTTGGGACCAGCCTTGGGAATCGGGGTTGGGTTGGGTTGGGTTGGGTTGGGTTGAGTTGGGCTGAGTTGGGTTGGGTTGGTCTGAGTTGGGCTGAGTTGGGTTGGGTTGGGCTGAGTTGTGTTGGGCTGGGTTGGGTTGAGTTTGGTTGGGTTGGGCTGAGTTGGGTTGAGTTGAGCTGAGTTGGGTTGAGTTGGGTTTAGTTGGGCTGAGTTGGGTTGAGTTGGGCTGAGTTTGGGTTGGATTGGGCTGAGTTGTGTTGGGCTGGGTTGGGTTGAGTTTGGTTGAGTTGGGTTGAGTTGGGCTGAGTTGGGTTGAGTTGGGTTGAGTTGGGTTGAGTTGTGTTGGGCTGGGTTGGGTTGAGTTGGGTTGGATTGGGCTGAGTTGGGTTGGGCTGGGTTGGGTTGAGTTTGGTTGGGTTGGGAAGGTCCTTGGGGGTGTGTGTGGGGGGGGGAGCCCCGATTGTGTGTGTGGGGTGGGGGTGGGGGGTCACATCTCACCCCCCTCGTCCATCAGCAGGTGACGGTCAACGCCGCGAGGAGAATTCCCAACCCGGAGGCTCCTGCCAAGGAGACCCCAACGGCTCCAGCGTGAGGATGAGGATGGACGATGGGTGTTGGGCGCCCGGGGAGGCTGAAGGCCTCAAAGCGGAGCCGGCGGCGGAGTCGCGGCCTGGTGAGGCCCCCCCAGAGGAGCCAGGACGCGCCGGAGACCCCCAGGGCGGGAAAACCTCCGAGGTTGGGCCGACCCCGAGCCCCCGCGCGCGCCCCGAGGGCGGGACCAGCCAGAAACCGCCTCCGTGCCGGGAGGGCGGGAAGAGCCTCAACCTCCGGCTGCCCCACGAGCCCCACGGCGGGGACGGGCCCCGGCGCTGCCCCGAGGGCGGGAGCTGCTGCAGGACCCAGAGCTCCTGGATGTCCCACCTGAAGATGCACCTGCAGTAGGCGGGAAGGGCCGGCGGGGCCGCGACACCCCCTGCTGCCGCCTCAAGGTGGGCGTCGAGGGGCTTCTTCGGCTTCAGGATGGGCCCCAGGAGGCTTCTTCCACCTCAAAATGGGCCTAAAGAGGCTTCTTGCGCCTCAAGATGGGCCCCAAGAGGCTTCTTCCACTTCAACATGGGCCTCAAGAGGCTTCTTGCGCCTCAAAATGGGCCCCAGGAGGCTTCTTCCATCTAAGAACAGGCCTCAAGAGGCTTCTTCCACTTCAACATGGGCCTCAAGTGGCTTCTTCCACCTCAAAATGGGCCTAAAGAGGCTTCTTCAACCTCAAGACAGGCCCCAGGAGGCTTCTTGCGCCTCAACATGGGCCTAAAGAGGCTTCTTCCACCTCAAAATAGGCCCCAACAAGTTTTTTTCACCTAAAAATGGGCCCCAAGAGGCTTCTTCCACCAAAAAATGGGCCTAAAGAGGCTTCTTCCACCTCAAGATGGGCCCCAGGAGGCTTCTCCCGCCTCAACATGGGCCTCAAGAGGCTTCTTGCGCCTCAAAATGGGCCCCAACGGGTTTTTTCACCTCAAAATGGCCCCCAAGAGGCTTCTTCGGCTTCAAGATGGGCCCCCAAGTGGCTTCTTCCACCGGAAAATGGGCCTAAAGAGGCTTCTTCCACCTCAACATGGGCCCCAACAGGTTCTTTCACCCCAAAACGGGCCCCCCAGGAGGCTCCTCCTGCCCCGGGTCGGGCCCAGGGCCGGGTCCCGCGTCCCACCAGGACGTCGGCGCCGTTTCGGCCCCCCCGGAGCTCCGGAGGCGCGAGAAGGTCGGAGCAGAAACCTCGGGGGGTCGCGGGCGCCGGGACGACGTTTGTCCCCCGGATGGGACATTTCTGGGCCAAAAAAAGGCCGATTTGGGTCCAATTCCCCTCCCCGGCGGGAGCGGGGCGACGTTTCCCGTTTCTCCCGTTTTTTTCCTCTTTTTCCTCGGTTGTTTACGCTTTTTTTTTTTTTAGGTTTAATAAAAATCCCGACGAGCGTCCGTACGCGGCGGCGGCCTCCGCGCGGGGGAGGAAGAGGAGGAGGGGGAGGAAGGGGGTGGGGATGAAGGTGGGGTTGTGGGGTGAGGAGGAGGATGGATGAAGATGAGGGTGGGGTGAGGATGAGGAGGAGGATGGGATGGGGATGAAGATTGGGATGGGGAGGAGGAGGATGGATTTGGGGTGAGGATGAGGATGGGGGTGAGACAGGGATGAAGATGAAGGTGGGATGAGGAGGAGGAGGATGGGGTTGGGGTGGGGATGAAGGTGGGGTTGGGGTGAGGAGGAGGGTGGGACGAAGGTGAGGAGGAGGATGGGGGTGAGACGGGGATGAAGATGAGGGTGGGATGAGGATGAGAGAGGATGGGATGGGGATGAAGGTGGGGAGGAAGAGGAGGATGGGATTTGGCTGAGGATGAGGATGAGGATGGGGGGTGAGATGGGGATGAAGATGAGGATGGGATGAGGATGAGGAGGAGGAGGATGAGATCAGGGTGGGGATGAAGGTGGGGTTGGGATGAGGAGGAGGATGGGATGAAGATGAGGGTGGGGTGAGGATGAGGAGGATGGGATTGGGGTGGGATGAGGATGGGGGTGAGATGGGGATGAAGATGAGGATGGGA
>NC_134006.1:2119379-2164054 GCF_047716275.1 Strix uralensis | reverse complement strand
ACCCCCATTACCCACCAGTCACCCAGTCACCCCAGTTACTCCCAGTTACTCCAGTCACCTCCAGTACTCCCATCACTCCCACTACTCCCATACCCCTACAACTCCCCCAGTTACCCCTCCCAGTTACTCCTCCCCAGTTAACTCTCCAATCACCCCCAGTACTCCCAGTCACTCCCAGTACTCCCAGTCACCCCAGTACTCCCATCACGTCCAGATCACTCCCCAGTTACTCCAGTTACACCCAGAACTCATCCCCTCCCAGTACTCCCCCAGTACTCCCGTTCACTCCATACTCCCAGTTACTCCCAGTCACTCCCAGTACTCCCATCACTCCCAGTCACTCCCAGTACTCCCCCTTACTCCCAGTACTCCTTCCCATCACTCCCAGTACTCCCAGTCACTCCCATCAGTCTCCCCAGTTACTCCCAGTCTCCCCCAGTACTCCCATCTCTCCCAGTACTCCCTTACTCCCAGTTACTCCAGTCACCCCCAGTCACTCCCACTCCACCCCACTACTCCCCGTTCCTCCCCCCACTCCCCCTTATCCCCCCATCGCTCCCAACTCCCCCAACCCCTCCCAGTTCCCCCCAGTCCTCCCAGTTCCCCCGTGGCCCCCGTGACCCCGTGACCCCGTGACCCCGCCGTGACCCCGTGACCCCCCCGTGACCCCAGGAGTACCTGCCGTGCCCCCCGGGCTGCCCGGCGGCGCTGCACGGGGTGATGCTGCGCTGCTGGGCCCGCGACGCCGCCGACCGCCCGTCCTTCGGCCTCCTGCACCGCCTGCTGCGCCACCACACGGCCCTGGCCTGACCTTCCTCCCGGCCGGCCTCTTCCTCGCCAGCAGCAGCCTTCATCCCCCCTCCTCCTCTTCCTCCTCCTCCTCCTCCTCCTCCTCCTCCTCCTCCTCCTCCTCCTCTTCCTCCTCCTCCTCCTCGTCCTCGTCCTCCTCCTCCTCCTCTTCCTCCTCCTCCTCTTCCTCCTCCTCCTCCTCGTGCTTCATCCTCCTTATAACCCTCCTCCTCCTCCCTCCTTCAGCCTTCATCTTCCTCCTCCTCCTCTTCCACCTCCTTCTCCTTGGTCTTCCTCATCCTCATTCTTCTTCTTCCTTCATCTTCCTCCTCCTTCTCTTCCACCTCTTTCTCCTTCATCTTCCTCCTCAGCCTCCTCCTTCTTCATCCTCCTCCTTCCCTTCCACGTCCTTCATCTTCCTCATCATCCTCCTCACTCTTCCTCCTCCTCATCTTCCACCTCTTTGTCCTTCATCTTCCTCCTCATCCTCTTCATTCTTCATTCTCCTCCTCCTTCATCTTCTTCCTCCTTCTGTTCTACCTCCTTCTTCTTCATCTTCCTCCTCATCCTCCTCCTTCTCTTCCACCTCCTTCTTCTTCTTCCTCATCATCCTCCACCTTCATCTTCCTCCTCCTTCTGTTCTACCTCCTTCTTCTTCATCTTCCTCCTCATCCTCCTCATTCTTCTTCCTCCTCCTTCTCTTCCACCTCCTTCTTCTTCATCTTCCTCCTCCTCCTTCCACCTTCATCTTCCTCCTCCTTCTCTTCCACCTCCTTCTCCTTCATCTTCCTCCTCATCCTCCTCCTTCTTCATCCTCCTCCTTCTCTTCCACCTCCTTCATCTTCCTCATCATCCTCCACCTTCATCTTCCTCCTCCTTCCCTTCCACCTCCTTCTTCTTCATCTTCCTCATCATCCTCCGCCTTCATCTTCTTCCTCCTTCTGTTCTACCTCCTTCTCCTTCATCTTCCTCCTCATCCTCCTCCTTCATCCTCCTCCTTCTCTTCCACCTCCTTCTTCTTCATCTTCCTCCTCATCCTCCACCTTCATCTTCCTCCTCCTTCTCTTCCACCTCCTTCTCCTTCATCTTCCTCCTCCTCCTTCCTCTTCACCCAACACTGGAAACACCCAACACTACTGACATGGGACCCCCCTGATCCCTGGACCCCCCCCAGACCTCTGGGACCCCCCCCAGACCCTTGGGACCCCCCCCGGACCCATCTCCACTCAACACCCTCATTCCTCATTAGCGGGGGGGGGGGCTAATTAGCGACGGTGGCAGCAGGGGAGGGGCAGGGGCGGGGCTGTAAATATTTGGTGCCAAAACGGAGATTTTTACACTAATATATAGAGGTTTTTGGGGTTGTTTGGGTCTGTCTCATCTATGTGGGGGTGCCCAGATCCCTGGGTCCCCCCCCCCTTGGGTGTCCGGATCCCACGGTCCCCCCCTTTGGGTGCTCAGACCCCTGGGTCCCCCCCCTTTGGGGTGCTTGGACACCTGGGTCCCTTTTAGGGGGGGTCAGTCCCTTTTGGGGGGGGTCTGGCACACAGTGGGGTCCCCAAATACCTGGGACCCCCCCCTTTGGGGTGCCTGGACCCCTGAGTCCCTTTAGGGGGGGTCGGTGCCTTTTGGGGGGGGGGTCTGGCACACAGTGGGGTCCCCTAATGCCTGGGTCCCCCCCCCTTGGATGCTCAGACCCCTGAGTCCCTTTTAGGGGGGGTCAGTCCCTTTTGGGGGGGGGTCTGGCACACAGTGGGGTCCCCAAATACCTGGGACCCCCCACCCTTTGGATGCTCAGACCCCTGGGTCCCTTTAGGGGGGGGTCAGTCCCTTTTGGGGGGGGGGTCTGGCACACAGTGGGGTCCCCAAATACCTGGGACCCCCCCCCCTTTGGGGTGTCTGGACCCCTGAGTCCCTTTAGGGGGGTCAGTCCCTTTGGGGAGGGGGGTCGATCCTTTTTTGGGGGGGTCAGTGCCTTTTGGGGGGGGGTCTGGCACACAGTGGGGTCCCCAAATGCCTGGGTCCCCCCCCCTTTGGATGCTCAGACCCCTGAGTCCCTTTAGGGGGGGTCAGTCCCTTTTGGGGGGGGGGTCTGGCACACAGTGGGGTCCCCAAATACCTGGGACCCCCCCCCTTTGGATGCTCAGACCCCTGGGTCCCTTTAAGGGGGGTCAGTCCCTTTCAGGGGGGGTCAGTCCCTTCTGGGGGGGGTCAGTCCCTTTTGGGGGGGGTTGATCCTTTTTTGGGGGGGTCGGTGCCTTTTGGGGGGGGTCTGGCACACAGTGGGCTCCCCGAAATCCTGGATCCTCACTGCCCATCCCCCCCTTTTGGGGATGGAAAAGGGGAGAATGACGCAAACACCCTCCCCCCCCCCCCCCCCCCCCCCATGACTCAGGCCTTAGGAACCCGGGCATCCGCCAGCTGCCCAGCCCCCCCCCCCCGTATTCTATAGGGGACCCAGGCACCCCCAGAGGGCTGGTGCCTCATCCTATATGCCCCCCCCACCCCTCAAAGGACCTAAATATCTGGGGGTGTGTCCCCCCCCCCCCCCAAAAAAGGGGACTCAGGCATCCGGGTGCCCCCGCACGAGTTGTGCAACGGGGGAAAATCCGGCGCGTGACAGACGTGCGGGGGGGGGGGAAGCTATAGGGGCTATAGGGGAAGGGGGGGGCTATAGGGGAAGGGGGGGGCTTAGGCAGGAGGTTGATGCATAGTGAACCCCTCTTTATGCTCCCCCACCCCTATACAGCCACTAGATACATGTATATGCCCCTATAGCCCCCTATACACCCCTATGCATCGCCATACACCCCCTACACGGCCATAACCCCCCCTACACCCCTATAGACACCTTTACGTCCAAGTATTTCCCCATACACCCCTATATGCCCCCTACACACCCCCAAACTCCCCTTTAGCCCACTGCACCCCCCCATACGTCCCCTATATTCATTTACACCCCCCTGTAGACCACCTGTACTCTCCAGACCCCCTACAGCCCCCTATACATGCTCATACACCCCTATAGATCCCCCTCCACCCCCTCTACAGACTCTATACACCTCTGGGGCTCCTCTAGATCCCCCTGCACCCTCTATATGGCCCCTATACAACCCTTAAAGGCATTGGACACCCCCTTAAAGACCCCTATAGACCTCCAGGCACAATCTGTAGCCCCCTATAGCCACCCATACATCCCCTATAGCTCACTATAGCCACCCATACACCCCACTAGTCCCATAGAACCCCCTATAGCCCCTCTCATACACTCCCTATAGCCCCTACAGCTCCCGATCACCCCCTATAGCCCCTATACCCCTCTGCAACCCCTGTAACCCCCATACACCCCCTATACACCCCTATAGCCCCCTGTACCCCTCCATGCAACCCCTGTAGCCCCAATACACCCCCTATACCCCCCATACACGCCCTATAGCCCCTATACCCTCCATGCAACCCCTGTAGCCCCTATATACCCCCTATACACCCCTATAGCCCCCTATACCCCCTCCATGCAACCCCTGTAACCCCCAATACACCCCCTATACCCCCTATACATGCCCTATAGCCCCTATAACCCCTCGATGCAACCGCTGTAACCCCAATACACCCCTATAGTCCCCTATACCCCTCCATGCAACCCCTGTAACCCCCAATACACCCCCCATGCCCCCTATACACCCCTATAGCCCCTATACCCCTCCATGCAACCTCTGTAGCCCCAGTACACCCCCTATACACCCCTATAGCCCCTTATAGCCCCTATACCCCTCCACGCAACCCCTTTAGCCCCCAATACACCCCTATACATGCCCTATAGCCCCTATACCCCTCCATGCAACCTCCGTAGCCCCCCAATACCCCCCCTACACCCCCCTATACACACCCTATAGCCCCTATACCCCTCCATGCAACCCCCGTTAGCCCCCCAATACCCCCCCTACACCCCCCTATACACACCCTATAGCCCCTATACCCCTCCGTGCAACCCCCATAGCCCCCCAATACCCCCCTATACCCCCCTGCCACCCCTATACAGGCCCCCCTCGCCCCCTACACATGCCCCGTAGCCCCCTATAGCCCCTTATATACCCCTATGGCTCCCACACGCCACCTGTCCCCCCCATGGACCCCTATAGCGCTCCATATACCCCCTATAGCCCCCCCGCCCCCCCCCCCCCGAGCACCCCTGGGCTGGTGGGCGGGGCCTTCCCGCTAGGCCACGCCTCCCACCCCCACGCAGCCAATAGGAGCCGCCGGGGGCGTGTCTCCCCGCCCACAAAGGGGCGTGGCTTCCCGCCGCTATAAGAGCCCGGCCGGCGGCGCCGCCGCCATTTTGCGAGATGACGATGACGATGACGATGGCGGCGGCAACGACGACGTGTCCGGGCCGGGGCTGGGGCCGGGCTGAGGGGGGCCCCGGTGGGGTCACCCCGTCCCCCCCCCGCCACTTCACCTTCGAGCCCCCGGTAGGGCCCAGCGGCACCCCCAGGCCCCGCCGCCGGCACCGCCGCGTCCTCTACCCGCCCGCTGTGAGTATCGGCCCCCGCCAGCCCCGGCGCCTGGGGGACTGTGGGGGGAGGGACCCCCCCGGGGCTCCCGGGGCTCCTCCCGGGGCTCTGAGTCCCCCCCCGGGCTCCCGGGTCCCCCCCCGGCCCTCTGAGACCCCCCCGGGGCTCCCCGGGCTCCTCCCGGGGCTCTGAGACCCCCCCCCGGGGCTCCCGGGTCCCCCCCCGGCCCTCTGAGACCCCCCCGGGGCTCCCCAGGCTCCTCCCGGGGCTCTGAGACCCCCCCCCCGGGGCTCCCGGGTCCCCCCCCCCGGGCCTCTGAGACCCTCACGGGGCTCCCGGGTCCCCCCCCGGGCCTCTGAGACCCTCACGGGGCTCCCGGGTCCCCCCCCCGGGTCTCTGAGTCCCCCCGGGGCTCCCGGGTCCCCCCCCCGGGCCTCTGAGTCCCCCCCCGGGCCTCTGAGTCCCCCCCCGGGTCCCCCCCCGGGCCTCTGAGACCCCCTCGGGGCTCCCGGATCCCCCCCCGGGTCTCTGAGTCCCTCCCGGGTCCCCCCCCGGGTCTCTGGGTACCCCCTTTCCCGGGGGGGGTGGGGGGGGTGGGCTCCCGGGTCCCCCCTTCCTGGGCTTCTGAGTCCCCTCCCTGGGCTCGCGGGTGCCCCGGGGGGGGCAGGACGAGCCCCATTTCCCGGCGCTGAGGGGGGTGAGTCACTTCCCCGCCTCCCCCGGCCTGACTCACCCCCACCTGGTGCCGGGAAAGGGGGGGGGGGGGGGGAATTCCCCCCCCTCCCAGGGCTGTATTTTGCCCCAAGGGGGGGTAATTACCCCAATTACTCTTCTGGAAGTCAAGCAGGGTCAGAGGGGGGGTTGCCCTTGGGTGGGTTCCCTAAGCCTGAGCAGGGGGAACTATTTGCCCCGGGGAGGGGACTTATTTGCCCCGGAGAGGTGGGGGGGGGGGGTATTTGCCCCAGGAGTGGGAGTTATTTGCCCCGGGGGGGGTGGGGGGGGGAGTTATTTGCCCTGGGGGGGTGGTGGTGGGGAGTTATTTGCCCCAGGGAGGGGAGTTATTTGCCCCGGGGGGGTGGGGGGGAGTTATTTGCCCCAGGGAGGGGAGTTATTTGCCCCGGGGGGGTGGGGGGGGAGTTATTTGCCCCAGGGAGGGGAGTTATTTGCCCCAGGGAGGGGGGGGGGAGTTATTTGCCCCAGGGAGGTGGAGGGGGTGTTATTTGCCCCAGGAGTGGGAGTTATTTGCCCCGGGGGGGGTGGGGGGGGAGTTATTTGCCCCAGGGAGGTGGGGGGGGAGTTATTTGCCCTGGGGGGGTGGTGGTGGGGAGTTATTTGCCCCAGGGAGGGGAGTTATTTGCCCCGGGGGGGTGGGGGGGAGTTATTTGCCCCAGGGAGGGGAGTTATTTGCCCCAGGGAGGTGGAGGGGGAGTTATTTGCCCCAGGAGTGGGAGTTATTTGCCCCAGGGAGGGGAGTTATTTGCCCCGGGCGGGGGGGGCAGTTATTTGCCCCAGGGAGGGGAATTATTTGCCCCAGGAGTGGGAGTTATTTGCCCCAGGGAGGTGGGGGGGGGAGTTATTTGCCCCAGGGAGGTGGGGGGGGGAGATATTTGCCTCAGGGACGGGAGTTATTTGCCCCAGGGAGGTGGGGGAGGAGTTATTTGCCCCAGGAGTGGGAATTATTTGCCCCGGGGGGGGATTTATTTGCCTGGGGGGTGGGGGTGGGGTGTGTGTTTGCCCTTGGGTGGGTTCTCCACACCTAATCAAGGGAGTTAATTGCCTCAGGGAGGGGCTATTTGCCCCCGGGGGGGGGGGAATTATTTACCCCAGGGAGGTTTTTTCCCTGGGCAGATCAGTTCTTACCCCCCTTTTTTTGCCCCCCCCAGGTGCGGCGGCCGCTCCCCACGGAGGAGCCGAGCGCGGCGAAGCGGCTGCTGGTGCTGCTGTTGGCCGTGGTGAGTGCCCAGGTGTACAGCGCACCCGGGGAGGTGCCACCCACGACACCCGCGGTGCCACCCACGGTGACGTCCCCGCCCGGGGAGGGAACGCTGCTCCAGCTGGCTGTGACACCCCCAACCTGGACACCCAATGGGACACTGGTGGGGGCACCCATGGGTGCTTCCTGCCCCCGTCTGCTGCTGTCACCTGCCCTGCGGCCCCACAACTGCGCTGCACAATGAGGGGACGGGGGGCACCCAGGACCCTTCACCCTGCTCTCAGGGTGGCACCCAAAAGTGTCACCTTGGCCTCAGGGTGGCACCCAGCACCCTGCTGTGCCCAACGTGCTGGACTGGAAGTTGGGAGTCGCCACAGGGTGACATCACGCACCCATGGGTGCCCCTCACCTCAACCTTGGGGTGGCATCCGGCACCCTAGGGACACTTTGGGGCCCATCACCTTGGCCTCAGCACTGCGATAGCACCCATGGGTGCCCCTCACCTCAACCTTGGGGTGGCGTCTGGCACCCCAGGGATACTTTGGGGCCCATCACCTTGGCCTCAGCGCTACGATAGCACCCATGGGTGCCCCTCACCTCAACCTTGGGGTGGCGTCTGGCACCCCAGGGATGCTTTGGGGCCCATCACCTTGGCCTCGGAGCTGCGATAGCACCCATGGGTGCCCCTCACCTCAGCTTTGGGTGCCATCTGGCACCCCAGGGATACTTTGGGGCCCATCACCTTGGCCTCAGCGCTACGATAGCACCCATGGGTGCCCCTCACCTCAACCTTGGGGTGGCGTCTGGCACCCCAGGGACACTTTGGGGCCCATCACCTTGGCCTCAGCACTGCGATAGCACCCATGGGTGCCCCTCACCTCAACCTTGGGGTGGCGTCTGGCACCCCAGGGATACTTTGGGGCCCATCACCTTGGCCTCAGCGCTACGATAGCACCCATGGGTGCCCCTCACCTCAACCTTGGGGTGGCGTCTGGCACCCCAGGGATGCTTTGGGGCCCATCACCTTGGCCTCAGAGCTGCGATAGCACCCATGGGTGCCCCTCACCTCAGCTTTGGGTGCCATCTGGCACCCCAGGGATGCTTTGGGGCCCATCACCTTGGCCTCAGAGCTGCAATAGCACCCATGGGTGCCCCTCACCTCAACCTTGGGGTGGCGTCTGGCACCCCAGGGATGCTTTGGGGCCCATCACCTTGGCCTCAGAGCTGCGATAGCACCCATGGGTGCCCCTCACCTCAACCTTTGGGTGGCATCTGGCACCCCAGGGACACTTTGGGGTCCATCACCTTGTCCTCAGCGCTGCGATAGCACCCATGGGTGCCCCTCACCTCAACCTTTGGGTGGCGTCTGGCACCCCAGGGACACTTTGGGGTCCATCACCTTGTCCTCAGCGCTGCGATAGCACCCATGGGTGCCCCTCACCTCAACCTTGGGGTGGCATCCGGCACCCTAGGGACACTTTGGGGACCCATCACCCCGCCCTCAGGCCTGGGATGGCACCCAGCACCCATGGGTGCCCCTCACCACGCACTCAAAGGCATTCAACACCCATGAGTGCCCCTACCTCACCTCCGGGGCTGCCCCTAGCACCCATGGGTGCCCCTCATCCCCTTCCCCCCCCCCCCCCCACTACAGTATTTATGATATTTGTATTTATTCTGCGGTTATTTAATTGACGGGTTATTTAAGTTTATTTAATTGGGGGGTTATTTAATGTTTTAATTTAATTGCTGTTATTTAACACGAAGCGCCGCTGGGTCTTCATTGGAGCGTCGTGGCCTCGGGGGGAGCCCCCAAACCCCCCCCCAGAGCCCCTCTCCCCGCCTGCGCCCCCCCTGCCTGCACTTTTGCTGTCGGGACCCTCGGAAAAAACGAGGCAGAAGCGCTTCCTCCTCCTTAACGCTCAAGAAACAGGATTTTTTTCCCCCTTTTTTGCCCCAATTTAGGCTGGGGGGGGGCACACACGCTGCCCCCACCGTTTTGGGGGGGGGGGTGACGCGAGGAATTAAAAGAAAAGGCTTTATTTTTGGGCAGGAAAAACCACTTTTTTTTTTCATCACGAGTCAGCTCCTGTTTATTGAACCGACTCGTCGGCGCCGCTGGGATACAAAGTCACAAAAGTAACAAAAAAAAAAAAATTATTATTTTTTTTTTTTAAAAAAAAAAAAAAAACGAAAAAAGCTGAAAACAGCTCGATTTTGCTCCCATTTCGGGGGGACCAGACAAACCTCGTGTTTGACCGAGCTCCGCGCGGGATAATAAAAGTCTTTCCTCCGAAACATGCGCTCGGCAGCGCCGGTGACCCAAATCCAGGGTTTTTTCCCCCATAATGGCACTTGGGGAGCATCGTGGCCGCCCAGCTGTGCCAAAAAACCACAAACAAGACACGTGACAGCAGTAAAAAAAAACCAGAAAGAGCCGTTTTGCCCATCGATCCCAGATGGGACTCACCCCCCCGCCCCCCCCCCCCCCCCCCCCCCCAAAATAATCTGCCCAAAAGAGTGAAAATGAGCAGAAAAAGGGAAAAAAAACCCAAAAACCCCTTTTTCTGCTTCAGGGTTTTTTTACCAGCTCTGGCCTAGGACAAATTTGGCAAATTTTGGGTTGTGCTCCGCAAACACAGTGGGAGGAGGAAAGGGATGGGAAAACATCATTAAAAATCATCTTAATTAGGTGGAGAATTTAATTTAATTGCTTCACTCTGCCCCAAAATCTGAGGGGGGCGGGGGGGGGGTGGCACTGTCCCTCCTCTGCTGGCTTGGGGAAGGGCCGCATCCTCCTGCTGTAAAAAGGTAGTAATTTGGTAAAAAGTGTTAAAAATTAAGGGGGGGAGCCCCCCCCCAATCCCCTAATTAGATCATTAATTAGCCACCAAGGTGAATGGCTCCGGGGAGGAACAACCCCCCCCCACAGTGTCAGGACTTTGAGGTCAACTCCAGTTGGGTGTTGGGCGAGCGGCTGGGGAGGTTGGGGGGAGGAGGGAGCCACGGAACGAAGGGGACTTGCCCATCCTCTAATTAAATCGTTAATTACCCACCAAGGCTGAACGATTCCGGGCAGGAACAAGCCCCCCAGTGATGGGTCTTTGAGGCCAACTCCAGTTGGGTGTTGGGCGAGCGGCTGGGGAGGTTGGATGATGGAGCTGGGGCATCAACCAGGGTCCCCCATCCCCTAATTAATGAGATCAGGAGGTTGGATGATGGAGCTGGGGCATCAACCAGGGTCCCCCATCCCCTAATTAATGAGATCATTAATTACCCACCCAAGCTGAACGGCTCCAGGTGGGAACATCCCCAACACTGGGGCTTTGATGTCAACCCAGGTTGGGTGTTGGGCGAGCGGCTGGGGAGGTTGGGGGGAGGAGGGAGCCACGGAACAAAGGGGACTTGCCCATCCTCTAATTAGATCGTTAATTACCCACCCAGGCTGAACAGCTCCAGGCAGGAAGAAGCTCCCCAGTGATGGGTCTTTGAGGCCAACTCCAGTTGGGCGTTGGGCGAGCGGCTGGGGAGGTTGGGGGGAGGACGGAGCCGCGGCCAGGGCCGGCCACCGCTCAGTTGATGAGGGAGGGGGTCTGGGGCCCCGAGGCGGGGGCCGAGGGGAAGGACGGGTGGGGGAAGGCGCGGGCGGGGAAGGAGAGGGCCCACGGCAGGTCCAGGGCGGGGCTGGAGAGGGAAGGGATGGGCAGGGGCGAGGGGGAGGGCGGGAAGGAGGGCAGCGAGGGGATGGGCGCCGCCGAACCGCCCAACGGCGGAGGGGAGAAGGCGGCGCCGGAGAAGGCGCCGGAAGGGTTGGCGACGGCGGCGGCCGCGGCGGTGACGGTGGCTTTGGGCTTGTCCCCGGCGTGGGTGCGTTGGTGGCGGTTGAGGTGGGAGCTGCGGCTGAAGCACTTGCCGCACTCGGGACACTTGTAGGGCTTCTCGCCGGTGTGGACGCGCTGGTGGATGGTGAGCTCGGAGCGTTGGATGAAGCTCTTGCCGCACTCGGGGCACTGGTAGGGCTTCTCGCCCAGGTGGGTGCGTTGGTGGGTGATGAGGTTGGAGGAGACGCTGAAGCACTTCCCGCACTCGCCGCAGCGATACGGTTTCTCCCCGGTGTGCATCCGCCGGTGGATGGTGAGGTCCGACTTCTGGATAAAACCCTTCCCGCAATCCCCGCAGGCGTAGGGTTTCTCGCCCGTATGGATCCGCCGGTGTTTAACCAACGCCGAGCGTTGGCCAAACCCTTTCCCGCACTCCCCACACTTGTAGGGTTTTTCCGGCGGCGCCGCCGGCGTCGTTTCCCCGTCGCCGTTCTCCGCTTCCCTCCCGCAATCCAGACATTGTTGACCGCGGGGACGTAACCCCACGCCGTTACCCCGGTTTTTCCCGCAATCCGGGCATTTCGGGGGTTGCCCCGTCATCCCTCCGGCGCCGTGAGCGCGTTGATGTTTGAGCAACGCGGCGCCTTGACTGAAACATCGCCCGCATTGGGCGCATTGGAAGAGGCGACCGTGACGGTGAGCGGCCAAAAAACCGGCGAGATGTTCGGGGCAACGGTAAGACGCCCGTTCGGCCGCGTGGATTTTTTGGTGCCGGTCGAGGTGGGAGCTGACGCTGAAGCTTTTACCGCATTCGGCGCAGGTGTAGGGTCGTTCGCCGGTGTGGACGCGTTGATGCCGTTCCAAGTCGGAACGTTGGATGAACCCTTTGCCGCAATCGCCGCAAGCGAAGGGTCGTTCGCCGGTGTGGATGCGCCGGTGTTGGGTGAGGTTGGACCCGCGGCTGAAGCTCTTCCCGCAATCGCCGCAACGGTGAGGCCGTTCGCCGCTGTGGGTCTTCCGGTGTTTGGCCAACGCGGAACGTTGGGCGAAACTCTTCCCGCATTCGGGGCAGCGGTGAGGAGCCGGCGATCCTTCCGGCGGCGGCGCCGGTCGAGGACGGGCGCGGGGTTGAGCGGGCGGACCGGGTCCGCCGGCGTGAGTACGGCGATGCCGGTCGAGGTGGGAGCTGACGCTGAAGCGTTTGCCGCAATCGCCGCAAGGATACGGCCGCTCGCCGGTGTGAACGCGCCGGTGACGCTCCAGGTCGGAACGTTGGATGAACCCTTTGCCGCAATCGCCGCAACGGTGCGGTCGTTCGCCGGTGTGGATGCGCCGGTGTTGGGCCAGGTTGGACCCGCGGCTGAAGCCTTTGCCGCAGTCGCCGCACCGATGCGGCTTCTCCCCGCCGCCGCCGCGTTCCGGTTGCCGCGACGATGGCCGGCACCGCCGCCCGCACTCGGAACACCGCCGCGGTTTGACCGGACTCTGCGACCGGTTTCGCGTCCCGCATTCGGCGCAACCGCCCCGGGACGCCGGCGACGCCGCGACGCCCTTCTTGCCCCCGTTCCCTTTACCGGCGGCGGGGGGGGTGCCGGTTTGCCCCCCGCTTTGGCATTCATCGACGTCCTCCAGCGCCGGCTCCTCGCCGTCCCGCGGTGCCGAATCCTCCTCGGTTCCGCTCCCGGTGCCGGCACCTGCGTCACGGTGAGAAACCGTGAGTCCCTCCGGCACAACAACCCCCCCAAAATTAATTTTACCCCCCACCCCCCAACGGAAAATGTCATCTCCCTGGACTTCTGGAAGACCCTGGACATGGTGCCCCCCAACGTGCTCCTCTCCCAGTTGGAGTTGGTGGATCAGGAATTGGGTGGGTGGTGGCAACCAAAGAGTCGTGGCCAACAGCTCCACGTCTGGATGGAGACCAGTGGCAACTGGTGGCCCTCAGGTGTCCATACTGGGACCAGTACGGCTCCAGATCATTGGTGACATGTGCCACCATCATCCCTTTGATGTGGTCCCCAACAACCTCCTCTCCCAGTTCGAGTTGGTGGACCAGGAATTGGGTGGGTGGTGGCAACCAAAGACTCATGGTCAATGGCTCCACATCTGGATGGAGACCAGTGGCAACTGGTGGCCCCTGGGGGTCTACACTGGGACCAGTACGGCTCCAGATCACCAGTGACACGTGTCACCATCGTCCCTTTGATGTGGTCCCCAACATCTTCCTCTCCCAGTTGGAGTTGGTGGATCAGGAATTGGGTGGGTGGTGGCAACCAAAGAGTCGTGGCCAACAGCTCCACGTCTGGATGGAGACCAGTGGCAACTGGTGGCCCCTGGGGGTCTACACTGGGACCAGTACGGCTCCAGATCATCGGTGACATGTGCCACCATCGTCCCTTTGATGTGGTCCCCAACATCTTCCTCTCCCAGTTGGAGCAATTTGTACATTTTGTACGCTGAGGGTGGTGAGGTTGCCCAAAGAGGCTGGAGATGGCCCAGCCCTGGGGCCATTCAAGGTCAGGTTGGACGGGGCTTTGGGCAACCAGATCTGGTTGGAGGTGGCCCAACTCATGGCCTAGTTGACCTTCCAACGTCCCTTCCAACCCCAAACCCTTCTGAGATGCCACAGACGGGACTTTGGGCAACCAGATTTGGTTGGAGATGGTCCTTCTCATGGCCTAGTTGACCTTCCAAGGTCTCTTCCAACCCCAAACGTTCTGTGATGCCACGGACAGGGCTTTGGGCAACCAGATCTGGTTGGTGGTGGCCCAACTCAGGACCTAGTTGGCCTTCCAAGGTCCCTTCCAATTCCAAACCCTTCTATGATATTATGGTCGCAGCTTTGGGCAACCAGATCTGGTTGGAGGTGGCCCTGCTCATGGCCCACGTGACCTTCCAAGGTCCTTTCCAACCCCAAACCCTTCTGAGATGCCACAGACGGGGCTTTGGGCAACCAGATCTGGTTGGTGGTGGCCCAACTCAGGGCGTAGTTGACCTTCCAAGGTCCCTTCCAACCCCAAACCCTTTTATGATATTACGGACGCAGCTTTGGGCAACCAGATCTGGTTGGAGATGGCCCAACTCATGGCCTAGTTGACCTTCCAACCCCAAACCCTTCTGAGATGCCACAGACGGGGCTTTGGGCAACCAGATCTGGTTGGTGGTGGCCCAACTCATGGCCTAGTTGACCTTCCAACCCCAAACCCTTCTTAGATGCCACAGACGGGGCTTTGGGCAACCAGATCTGGTTGGTGGTGGCCCAACTCAGGGCCTAGTTGACCTTCCAAGGTCCCTTCCAACCCCAAACCCTTTTATGATATTACGGACGCAGCTTTGGGCAACCAGATCTGGTTGGAGATGGCCCAACTCATGGCCTAGTTGACCTTCCAACCCCAAACCCTTCCGAGATGCCACAGACGGGACTTTGGGCAACCAGATCTGGTTGGTGGTGGCCCAACTCATGGCCTAGTTGACCTTCCAACCCCAAACCCTTCTTAGATGCCACAGACGGGGCTTTGGGCAACCAGATCTGGTTGGTGGTGGCCCAACTCATGGCCTAGTTGACCTTCCAACCCCAAACCCTTCTTAGATGCCACAGACGGGGCTTTGGGCAACCGGATCTGGTTGGTGGTGGCCCAACTCATGGCCTAGTTGACCTTCCAACCCCAAACCCTTCTTAGATGCCACAGACGGGGCTTTGGGCAACCGGATCTGGTTGGTGGTGGCCCAACTCATGGCCTAGTTGACCTTCCAACCCCAAACCCTTCTTAGATGCCACAGACGGGGCTTTGGGCAACCGGATCTGGTTGGTGGTGGCCCAACTCATGGCCTAGTTGACCTTCCAACCCCAAACCCTTCTTAGATGCCACAGACGGGGCTTTGGGCAACCGGATCTGGTTGGTGGTGGCCCAACTCATGGCCTAGTTGACCTTCCAACCCCAAACCCTTCTTAGATGCCACAGACGGGGCTTTGGGCAACCAGATCTGGTTGGTGGTGGCCCAACTCATGGCCTAGTTGACCTTCCAACCCCAAACCCTTCTTAGATGCCACAGACGGGACTTTGGGCAACCAGATCTGGTTGGTGGTGGCCCAACTCATGGCCTAGTTGACCTTCCAACCCCAAACCCTTCTTAGATGCCACAGACGGGGCTTTGGGCAACCGGATCTGGTTGGTGGTGGCCCAACTCATGGCCTAGTTGACCTTCCAACCCCAAACCCTTCTTAGATGCCACAGACGGGGCTTTGGGCAACCAGATCTGGTTGGTGGTGGCCCAACTCATGGCCTAGTTGACCTTCCAACCCCAAACCCTTCTTAGATGCCACAGACGGGGCTTTGGGCAACCAGATCTGGTTGGTGGTGGCCCAACTCATGGCCTAGTTGACCTTCCAACCCCAAACCCTTCTTAGATGCCACAGACGGGGCTTTGGGCAACCGGATCTGGTTGGTGGTGGCCCAACTCATGGCCTAGTTGACCTTCCAACCCCAAACCCTTCTTAGATGCCACAGACGGGGCTTTGGGCAACCGGATCTGGTTGGTGGTGGCCCAACTCATGGCCTAGTTGACCTTCCAACCCCAAACCCTTCTTAGATGCCACAGACGGGGCTTTGGGCAACCAGATCTGGTTGGTGGTGGCCCAACTCATGGCCTAGTTGACCTTCCAACCCCAAACCCTTCTTAGATGCCACAGACGGGGCTTTGGGCAACCGGATCTGGTTGGTGGTGGCCCAACTCATGGCCTAGTTGACCTTCCAACCCCAAACCCTTCTTAGATGCCACAGACGGGGCTTTGGGCAACCAGATCTGGTTGGTGGTGGCCCAACTCATGGCCTAGTTGACCTTCCAACCCCAAACCCTTCTTAGATGCCACAGACGGGACTTTGGGCAACCAGATCTGGTTGGTGGTGGCCCAACTCATGGCCTAGTTGACCTTCCAACCCCAAACCCTTCTTAGATGCCACAGACGGGGCTTTGGGCAACCGGATCTGGTTGGTGGTGGCCCAACTCATGGCCTAGTTGACCTTCCAACCCCAAACCCTTCTTAGATGCCACAGACGGGGCTTTGGACAACCAGATCTGGTTGGTGGTGGCCCAACTCATGGCCTAGTTGACCTTCCAACCCCAAACCCTTCTTAGATGCCACAGACGGGGCTTTGGGCAACCGGATCTGGTTGGTGGTGGCCCAACTCATGGCCTAGTTGACCTTCCAACCCCAAACCCTTCTTAGATGCCACAGACGGGGCTTTGGGCAACCGGATCTGGTTGGTGGTGGCCCAACTCATGGCCTAGTTGACCTTCCAACCCCAAACCCTTCTTAGATGCCACAGACGGGGCTTTGGGCAACCGGATCTGGTTGGTGGTGGCCCAACTCATGACCTACTTGACCTCCAAAAGTCCTTTCCAACCCAACCCGTCCATAATTCAAAGAAAAACCAACCCCCCCAAACCTGCTGCCCCCGCAAAATGGCGGCGGGGTCTCGGGAGGATCTTGAGAGGTTCCTCCCCAAAATTTACCTCCATCTTTGGGCGTTTTCTTGCGGTTTCGGCGCTTCCCGCCCTGGCCCTGCTCCCGCACCAGCTCCCGCAGCATCTTCTCCACCTGGCTCCTGCCGGCCGTCTGCAGGATGAGCCCCAACTGGCGCCGTAAATCGGGGTTCACCCCCCCATCGCTGGAGCCGGCCCCCGCCGAGGGGGGGATCTGGGTGGGCTCGGGTTGACCCTGGTCCCCCTCCGCCTCCACGCCTGGAAAAAACCACTTTTAGACCCAAAAAAACGGAGGAGTTCACCCAAAAGGGAGGTGGGAGGTGGGAGGAGGGTGAAAACCCCAAAGGGTTCGACCAAAATTTTGCGGGGTTTGGGGGTTTGGGGGGGCGGTTGGGTCAATTTGGGGGTCCCCAAAAAACTAATGGATTCACCCAAATTTGGGGAAGCTCCAAAACGGAAGAATTCACCCCAAAAAAAAAGCAATCTCAAAAAATCCTAAGGGGTTCGCTCAAATTTGGGGGGGTTTTGAATTCAGGCAAATTTGGGGGTCCCAAAAAACTTAAGGGATTTACCCAAATTTGGGGAATCTCCGAAACGGAAGGAATTCACCCAAATTTGAGGGGGATCTCCAAAACTGAAGGAATTCACCCAAAATCAGCGGGATCTCCAAAAATCCTAAGGGATTCAACCAAATGTGGGGGGATTTGGAATTCACGCAAATTTGGGGGTTCCAAAAAACTAAGGGATTCACCCAAATTTGGGGAATCTCCAAAACTGAAGGAATTCACCCAAAAAAAGGGCCATCTCCAAAAATCCTAAGGGGTTCACCCAAATTTGGGGGGGTTTCAAATTCAGGCAAATTTGGGGGTCCCAAAAACTAAGGGATTCACCCAAATTTGGGGAATCTCCAAAACTGAAGGAATTCACCCAAATTTGAGGGGGATCTCCAAAACTGAAGGAATTCACCCAAAATCAGCGGGATCTCCAAAAATCCTAAGGGATTCAACCAAATGTGGGGGGATTTGGAATTCAGGCAAATTTGGGGGTCCCAAAAAACTTAAGGGACTCACCCGAATTTGGGGAATCTCCAAAACGGAAGGAATTCACCCAAATTTCAGTGTTCCCAAAAACTAAGGAATTCACCCAATTTTGGGGAGGGTCCCCAAAAACTTAAAGCATTCACTCAACTTGGGGAGGCCCCAAAACCGTCAGAATTTCCCCCGATCTTTGGATTCCCCCAAAACCTAAGGAATTGACCCAAATTTGGGGGGTGCCCAAAACCTAAGGAATTCACCCCAATCTGGAGCTTCCCAAAAACTAAGGAATTCACCCAATTTTGGGGAGGGTCCCCAAAAACTTAAAGCATTCACTCAACTTGGGGAGGCCCCAAAACCTTCGTAATTTCCCCCGATCTTCGGATTCCCCAAAACCTAAGGAGTAGACCCAATTTTGGGGGGTGCCCAAAACCTAAGGAATTCACCCCAATTTGGGGGTTCCCAAAAACTAAGGATTTCACCCAAATTTTGGGGGTCCCAAAAAACCTAAGACATTCACTCAAATTGGGGAGGGGGCAAAACCTAAGGAATTCACCCAAATTTCAGTGTTCCCAAAAACCTAAGGAATTGACCCAAATTTGGGGGGTGCCCAAAACCTAGGGAATTCACCCCAAGTTGGGGCTTCCCAAAAACTAAGGAATTCACCCAATTTTGGGGGGGGTCCCCAAAAACTCAAAGCATTCACTCAACTTGGGGAGGCCCCAAAACCTTTGTAATTTCCCCCGATCTTCAGATTCCCCCAAAACCTAAGGAATTGACCCAATTTTGGGGGGTTTCCCAAAACCTAAGGAATTCACCCCAATTTGGGGCTTCCCAAAAACTAAGGAATTCACCCAATTTTGGGGGGGGTCCCCAAAAACTCAAAGCATTCACTCAACTTGGGGAGGCCCCAAAACCGTCAGAATTTCCCCCGATCTTCAGATTCCCCCAAAACCTAAGGAATTGACCCAATTTTGGGGGGTTTCCCAAAACCGAAGGAATTCACCCCAATTTGGGGGTCCCCCCTGAACCCCAAAACTTACCCGACACCAGCCCCCGCCTCCGGTGGGACTCGGCGAAGGCGGTGATGCGCGGCCAACTGATGGCGATCTCCTCCGCTGCCGGGAAGAAGGTTGGTCCTCAGGCGCCGTCCCCCCCATTTCCCACCCCCCCCCGCCCCCCAAACACCCTCTATTTTGGGGTAAAACACTCCACCTTTGGGCAAAATGTGCTTCCACCAGCTCCAATTCACCGCGGGAAGGGAAACTGAGGCAGCACAACGTACCCGCCCCCCCCCCAACCCACCCTGAGTCCGTGCGCTGCTCACGGCCCCCCCAAACCGCAGCGGTGTGATATGGGGGGGGGGGGGGGTCCCCAACCTACACGTGGGGTGACAACGGTGCTGGGAACCCCCAAAATGACCTCAAATCCCCCCAAATTGGGACATCCCGGGGTCGCGCTGTGCCCCTTACCCAAGGAAATCACGTTCTCGTAGTTCTCCTGCATGGTGACCCCGAAAAACGGGGGGGACAGGGGGGACGGGGGTCCCGGGTGGGTGGCGTCACCCCACAACCAAAACTCCGGCCCCTGCAACAGGAAGAGCCCCCCCCATCCCCGTTAGCACCCCAAAATCCCCCTTTTTCTCCAGGGGCGGAGGGAGGAAGGAGGGGGGGTGGTGTCTGTCCCCCCCCTTGCTCCCCAAATTTTCCAGGGCTCTGCACCCCGATCCCCGCCGTGTCCGGAGCTGCCCTGTGAGAAAGTGTGACTGCTTTTTGGGGTGCCCAGGGGATGCACCCACTTTTTGGGGTGCCCAGGGGGTGCTCTCCACAGTTTGGGGTGCCCTGGGGCTGCTCCCCTGCTCTTTGGGGTCCCCAGCAGCCCATCACCTGCTTTTTGGGGTGCCCAGGGGATGCACCCACTTTTTGGGGTGCCCAGGGGGTGCTCTCCACAGTTTGGGGTGCCCTGGGGCTGCTCCCCTGCTCTTTGGGGTCCCCAGCAGCCCATCACCTGCTTTTTGGGGTGCCCAGGTGATGCACCCACTTTTTGGGGTGCCCTGGGGGTGCTCACCTGCTCTTTGGGGTCCCCAGTGACTGTTCACTTGTTTTTTGGGGTGCCCAGGGGATACACCCACTTTTTGGGGTGCCCTGGGGCTGCTCCCCTGCTCTTTGGGGTCCCCAGCAGCCCATCGCCTGCTTTTTGGGGTGCCCAGGTGATGCACCCACTTTTTGGGGTGCCCAAGGGGTGCTCCCCACAGTTTGGGGTGCCCTGGGGCTGCTCCCCTGCTCTTTGGGGTCCCCAGCAGCCCATCGCCTGCTTTTTGGGGTGCCCAGGGGATGCACCCACTTTTTGGGGTGCCCTGGGGGTGCTCACCTGCTCTTTGGGGTCCCCAGCAGCTATTCAGCTGCTTTTTGGGGTGCCCAGGGGATGCACCCACTTTTTGGGGTGCCCAAGGGGTGCTCCCCACAGTTTGGGGTGCCCTGGGGGTGCTCCCCTACTCTTTGGGGTCCCCAGCAGCCGTTCGCCTGCTTTTTGGGGTGCCCAGGGGATGCACCCACTTTTTGGGGTGCCCTGGGGGTGCTCCCATGCTCTTTGGGGTCCCCAGCAGCTATTCAGCTGCTTTTTGGGGTGCCCAGGGGATGCACCCACTTTTTGGGGTGCTCTGGGGGTGCTCCCCTGCTTTTTGGGGTCCCCAGTGGCTCTTCATCTGCTTTTTGGGGTGCCCAGGGGAAGCTCCCCAGAGTTTGGGGTGCCCTGGGGGTGCTCCCCTGCTTTTTGGGGTCCCCAGCAGCCATTCACCTGCTTTTTGGGGTGCCCAGGGGATGCACCCACTTTTTGGGGTGCCCTGGGGGTGCTCCCCTGCTTTTTGGGGTCCCCAGCGGCTCTTCACCCTCTTTCGGGGCTGCCCAGGGGGTGCCCCCCTCTTCTTTGGGGTGCCCAGAGGATGCTCCCCCACTCTTGGGGCTACACCCCCACTTTTTGGGGTACCCAGAACCCCCCACCTCTCCCACGACACCAGCCCCCCCCCCCCTCCACCCCTGGCACAATTTGGGGGAGTCGTTGGGGGGGGGGGGGGGTACAAAAGCAGCTCGCGGCGGGGGGAGGAAGAGAGGGGGGGGGGTCTGGGGTTCAGGGGTGGGGGGGGGGGACCCCAAATTACCTGCGGTGGGAGATGGGGGGGTGGGGGGCACAGCCCGGCTTCCCGGGGCTCCCCCCCCCGGGCTCCGGGGACTCTCCTCGCCGAGCACCGGTCCCGGTGGAGGCGGCTCCTCGCGTGACCCGGATACAGTGAAGCCGTGGCCGCCCTCCTCCTCCTCCTCCTCCTCCTCCTCCTCCTCCTCCTCCTCCTCCCCCTCCTCCTCCTCCTCCTCCTCCTCTTCCTCCAGGGCCCTCTAGCGGCCCCCGCCTCCGCTTCACCAACCCCCCCCCCGCCTCGAAAACCCCGACACCCCCCTCCCGCCCCGACCCCGCCCCGGTTTCACCCCACACACCCCCCCCCGGCACCGGAGCGCCCCCCCCCCTCCTCCCCCCGCGAGCTCAACCCCTATAGTAGACACTGGAGAATCCCCACTGCTGGATGAGGGGGGGTGGGGGGGTGTCACCTCGTTGCCCCCCGCACCCCTACACTGGCCCATCGCTCTTAGGGACCCTCAAAGGGGAGGGAGGGGGGGGGTCAAATGTGGGGGGTCTGGAGGCCCAAATCCATTCGTCTTCAGAGGTGGGGGCAGATGGACCCCTTGGGGGCTCCAAGGAGGTGCCCAAGATGCCCAAGAAGTTGCCCAAGGAGGTGCCCAAGTTGCCCAAGAAGATGCTGAAGGAGGTGCCCAAGTTGCCCAAAAAGATGCCCAAGGAGAGGCCCAAGTTGGTTGTTGCCCAAGGAGATGGCCAAGGAGGTGCTCAAGGAGAGGCCCAAGGAGATTTCCAAGATGCCCAAGAAGTTGCCCAAAGAGATGCCCAAGTTGCCCAAGAAGGTGCCCAAGATGCCCAAGGAGTTGCCCAAGGAGTTGCCCAAGAAGTTGTCCAAGGAGATGCCCAAGGAGAGGCCCAAGTTGGTTGTTGCCCAAGGAGATGGCCAAGGAGGTGCTCAAGGAGAGGCCCAAGGAGATTTCCAAGATGCCCAAGAAGTTGCCCAAAGAGATGCCCAAGTTGTCCAAGGAGATGCCCAAGTTGCCCAAGAAGTTGCCCAAGGAGATGCAAAAGGAGTTGCCCAAGTTGTTTGTTGCCCAAGAAGGTGCCCAAATTGCCCAAGGAGGTGCCCAAGGAGTTGCCCAAAGAGCTGCCCAAGGAGTTGCCCAAGTGGTTGGTTGGCCAAGGAGGTACCCAAGGAGAGGTCCAAGTTGTTTTTTACCCAAGAAGATGCCAAAAGAGTTGCCCAAGGAAGTGACCAAGGAGATGCCCAAAGAGTTGCCCAAGCAGTTGCCCAAGGAGTTCCCAAAGGAGTTGCCCAAGCAGTTGCCCAAAGAGTTGCCCAAAGAGTTTCCCAAGGAGTTGCCCAAGGAGTTGCCCAAGGCGTTGCCCACATCCCAAGGAAACTGGGGGCTGGACTCTCCTTCTGCAGCTCCACCGCAGCAGTAGACACTGGAGACTCCCCCCCAGGCGAGCGGTAGGAGGCAGGGTCCGGCAGTGACACAGGGCGGGGGTGTCCCTCTGTCCTGGCCACACCCACACAGGGGGGACCCCTAAAAGCTTGAGGGTGCGGAGGGGGATGCCTTTGGGGCAGACCCTCCAGGGCCCAACGAAGGCAGAAGATCCTCCTTGGAGATTCTCCAGGACTCAATAAAGGCAGAAGATCCTCCTTGGAGACCCTCCAGGATCCAACAAAGGCAGAAGATCCTCCTTGGAGATCCTCCAGGACCCAACAAAGGCAGAAGATCCTCCTTGGAGATCCTCCAGGACCCAACAAAGGCAGAAGATCCTCCTTGGAGACCCTCCAGGGCCCAATGAAGGCAGAAGATCCTCCTTGGAGACCCTCCAGGGCCCAACGAAGGCAGAAGATCCTCCTTGGAGACCCTCCAGGACCCAACAAAGGCAGAAGATCCTCCTTGGAGATTCTCCAGGACCCAACAAAGGCAGAAGATCCTCCTTGGAGATCCTCCAGGACCCAACAAAGGCAGAAGATCCTCCTTGGAGACCCTCCAGGACCCAACGAAGGCAGAAGATCCTCCTTGGAGACCCTCCAGGACCCAACGAAGGCAGAAGATCCTCCTTGGACACCCTCCAGGACCCGGTGACAGCAGAAGGGTTTTGGGTGTTTGGGGTTGGGTGTATCTGGGACAATGTCAGCGTGGGACAAGGGGGGACATGGGGGATTCGGGGAGGGGGGACACACACAGCCCCAACCTTCCACCTCCCACCGGGTGACCCACCACAGACCACGAACCGGTGCTGGTTGAGCTTCCCCACGCTGGGGGGGTGGGTATTTTTGGACCCCCCCACCCCCAAGTTGACCCCCAAAGCTCCTGTTTTCCACACGGGGAGAGGTGGAACTCGCAGGTCCTCCAAGGAGAAGAAGCCACCCGCCGTTTTTTGCACTAAATCTATTTTTATTCACAATACAAACACAGCTCCTGCTCAGCTTGGGAAGAGACGGCCGCCACCCCAAAACCACCAGAAAATCCCCGGATTTGTGTCCTGCTCCCACCCATGAGCTTCACCCCAAGGGTTCACCTCTTCTCAGCTGGGAAGAACCTTCAGGTGATGCTCCCCGTCATCTCCCGGGGGGGTTTTTTTCCAACCATGGGTGGTTCTCCCTCCTCCCCAACGCCGACGGGTTCCCACCACGAGCTCCCTTGGCACGGTGGTTGACCAAACAACCCAAGAAGAGCCACGACCACCCCCCCCCCGCCATCTTGGGGACAACCCCTCCCTTGTCCCAACTCGGGTCCCCAACACCCTCCACCTCACCCCAACACGTCGGGGTTCCTCCGACCGCTGAATAAATACAATAAATACATTAAATAAACCACTCGACGCCAGCGGCCAAACCGTCGGCACGTGGCTGGGGGTGGACGCCCGGGCTCGTTTCTCAACAACAAAGCCACAAAATTGGGATTTTTTTTTTTCACCCTAAATGGTGTCATTCGCTGGACGGCGGCGGGCGGGAGGGCTCCAGCTTTGGGTGCTGGTCAAGACTGGTGGCGTGGGGAGGGTGGGATGGTCAAGGGATGAAGCCCCCCCCCGCCCCCTCCCAAGATGTTTTGGGGTCTCGTTGAGTTTGGCGAGGAGCTGGTGGGTTCCCCAACTCCTTCCTCCCTCCTCCCCAGCCGCTCGGCACCATCTCCCCAACACCCGCCGAGGTGGTATCTCCTGGCCTACGTGTGGAGGAGGAGGAGGAGGAGGAGGGCGGTTGGGATGTCCTGATGTCTGTCGGCAGGATTAGGGCTGGTTTTTTGGAGGGGACCCCCCCTCAATTCCCGCTCCCAGCCCCATTTTCACCATCCTCCCCCGTATCTACCCTACCTTCCTACTCTACCCTACAAAAAAAACTACGTCCTCAGGGCTGGGCTTGGTGCCACCAGGGGCCATCACCGGTTTGGGAGCACCCCGAGATCTCCCCGTCCCCCTTTTTAACGCGGCGTGAGCTCATCCGTCGGCGGCTCCTCCTCGCCGTGGCTCCTCAGATGCCGGTGAAGATGAGAGCTGACGCCGAAACGCCGACCGCACTGCGGGCAAGGGAACGGCTTCTCGCCGGCGTGCGCCCGCCGGTGCTTGGCCAAGGCCGACCCATCGGCGAAGGCCTTGCCGCAATCGGGACAAGCGTGCCGGGGCCCGGCGTGAGCCCGTTGGTGCTTATGGAAGTGGAGGGTGCTGTTAAAACTCTTCCCGCAATCGGCGCAGACGTGGGGTTGCCCGCCGGCGTGGGTACGTTGATGCCGGTAGAGGTGGGAGGTCCGGCTGAAACGTTTCCCGCAGTCCCCGCACTGGTAGGGTCGTTCGCCGGTGTGGATCCGTTGGTGTCGTTCCCAGTGGGAACTCCAGGAAAAACTCTTCCCGCAATCACCGCAACGATACGGCTTCTCCCCGCCGCCGTGGAGGCTACGCCGATGCCGGGCGTATTGAGCGCGGGCGCCGAAGGCTTTCCCGCACTCTTCGCAACGGAAAGGCCCATCGCCGAGATGAAGACGTTGATGTTTGACCAACGCCGGCCCGTCGCCGAAACTTTTCCGGCACAGGGTGCACTTGTAAGGTCGTTGCCCGGTGTGGGTGCGTTGATGTCGGTCAAAATGGAGGATGCTGCCAAAACTACGCCCGCAGTAGGTGCAGATGTAAGAGCGGCCGCCGGCGTGGGTGCGTTGGTGCCGGTAGAGGTGGGAACTCCGGCTAAAACGCTTCCCGCACTCGGGGCACTGGTAGGGCTTCTCGCCGGTATGGACGCGTTGATGCCGGTCAAAGTGGGAACTCCAACTAAAACTCTTCCCGCAGTGCCCGCACTGGAAGGGCAAACGCCCGGTGTGTAACCGTTGGTGGGTCACCAGCTCCTTATTCCGGCGAAAACTCTTCCCGCACTCCTCGCATTTATACGGCAAACCCCGAGGTCGCGCCGGGGGCGCCGGCGGCGCCGCTCGTTCGGCGGCGTGAGCCCGTTGGTGCCGGTAGAGGTTGGAGCTGACGTTGAAGCTCTTCCCGCAGTGGAGGCAGAGGAACGGCTTCTCGCCCGTGTGGGTCCGCCGGTGTTTGCTGAAGTGGGAGCTGCAGCTGAACTTCTTCCCGCACTCCCCGCACTCGTAACTCTTCTGCAACATGATGATGCTCTTGAAGTTGGAGAAGCCGCCGCCGCCGACGCTTCCCGCCGCCGTTTTACCGCCGCGACGACTCCCCGCGGCCCCGCCGGGGTCCAGCTGCTGCACCACGGTCCAACGCAGCGTCTCCCGGGACGGGCTCCGCTCGGCCTCGGAACCTTCCTCGGGGGGGGGCAGCGGGGCGGCCGCATCCAGCTCGATGATTTCGGGGTCACCCGGTGGCGGGGGGGGGACGGTTTGGTGTCACTTGGTGATCCTGGGACAGAATAACGGGGGGGGGGGGTGAGGGTCAGTATGGGGGGGGCCCCAGCACCCCATAACTTTGGTCGCCCTCAGAACCCTCCTCGGGGGGGGGCAGCGGGGCGGCCGCATCCAGCTCGATGATTTCGGGGTCACCCAGTGGCGGGGGGGGGGATGGTTTGGTGTCACTTGGTGACCCTGGGACAGAAGAATGGCAAAGGGGGGATAAGGGGTCAGTATGGGGGGGCTAACGGGGGTCCCAGCACCCCATAACTTTGGTCGCCCTGAGAACCTCTTCGGGGGGGGGTGTCGGGGTGGCTGCATCCAGCTCGATGATTTCGGGGTCACCCGGTGGCAGGGGGGGGACAGTTTGGTGTCACTCGGTGCCCAGGAGAGAGAATAACGGGGGGAAGGGGATGGGGTCAGTCTGGGGGGGGTCCCGTTGGACCACCAAGGGGGTTGGGCTGCTGCACCCCATAACTTTGGTTGCCCTCAGAACCCTCCTTGGGGGGGGGCAGCGGGGCGGCCGCATCCAGCTTGATGATTTCGGGGTCACCCGGTGGCGGGGGGGGGACGGTTTGGTGTCACTTGGTGCCCCTGGGACAGAATAACGGGGGGGGGGGGTGAGGGTCAGTATGGGGGGGGCCCCAGCACCCCATAACTTTGGTCGCCCTCAGAACCCTCCTCGGGGGGGGGCAGCGGGGCGGCCGCATCCAGCTCGATGATTTCGGGGTCACCCGGTGGCGGGGGGGGACGGTTTGGTGTCTGTCGGTGCCCCTGGGACAGAATAACGGGGGGAAGGGGATGGGGGTCAGTATGGGGGGGGCTAACGGGGGTCCCAAGGGGGTTGGGCTGCTGCACCCCATAATTTTGGAGCTTCTCAGCACGTCCTTGGTGTAACGTTTACGGGGGGACACCGGGGGGATATTGGGGGGGCGGGGGGGGGGGTGTCTCCATCCTCAACACTTACTCTGCATCACCGGGGGGTCGTAGGCGTCGTCCTCCCCGTCCCCCCCAAAAAGCACCGTCTGCTCCGGCTCCGCAGCCCCCCAGGGCTCCATCGCCCCCTCCCCGCTGTCGCGGGGACCCTGGAAAGGTGAGAAAACCCCGTCACCCCCCTGCCCCCCCCAAAAAAAAGCATCACTGGGGGACCAGTGTGAGCTTGGGGGGACACACACACACACACACTCCCAGCGACCGCCCCCCCCAGCCCCCCCATCCTCCCCAGGGCTGATGCAGGATGGAGGGGACCCCCCCATTTGCGATCCCCACGGGGTCTATATGAGACAGAGGGGACCCCCCCGGCCCCCCCCATCCCCACAGGGTCTATAGGGGGTGGAAGGGACCCCCCCGACCCCCCATTTGTGATCCCCACAGGCTCTATACGGGACAGAGGGGACCCCCCCGACCCCCCCATCCTCCATAGGGTCTATACAGGACAGAGGGACCCCCCCGACCCCCCCATCCTCCATAGGGTCTATACAGGACAGAGAGGGGACCCCCCCCAGCCCCCCCTCCCCACAGGGTCTATACGGGGTGAATGGGACCCCCACCGACCCCCCCCAGGGCTGATGCAGGATGGAGGGGACCCCCCCGCCCCCCCCCCCCCATTTGCGATCCCCATGGGGTCTATAAGGGACAGCGGGGACCCCCCCCCACCCCCCCCCCATCCCCACAGGGTCTATACAGGGTGGAGGAGCCCCCCCGACCCCCCCATTTGAGCTGCCCGCCGGCTCTATACGGGATGGCGGGGACCCCCCCCCCCCTCCGATCCCCCGTCCCCCCCCCCCCCGTCTCCCCCCTCCCCCGACGTCGGGACAAAGCCGGGCGGCGCCGGGAGCGTGTGTTGGGGGGTGCGGGGGGGGGGGGGGGGGGCCCACACGGACCTTTCCGTTACCTGCCACCCCGTAGCGGTGAAAAGGGGGGGGGGGGGGGGGGGCTGGGAGGAGGGGTTGGGGGGAGAGCGGGGGGGGGGGACCCCACGACACGGCGACAACGCCACCCCCAACACCCACAAAAGGCGCCTCCCGGTCCCGGTGGCTTCAGCTCGGCTCTGTCTGTGTGTGTGTGTGACCCCCCCACACCCCCCCCCCCCCCACACACACACCCCCCCTTCCTGTCTGGGGGCCCCCCCCCCTCGCCCCCCCCTCCCCTCCTTGGTCCCGGCTGCTCCATCCCCTTCCTGTGTGTCCGGGCTCACCGAGCCGGCGTGCAACAGCCCCGGCGCCGCCCCCCACCCTCGCTTCTTCCCCCCCCCCCCTTTCCCCAACACCCCCCCCCAACACCCCCCCCCCCCCCACAAGCTCCATCGCCTCCGCATCCCTCCGGGCCCGGTACCAGGTAACGGGGGGAGACCCCGGGGGTTTGTTGGGGGGGGGGACACACACACACACACACACACACAGACCCCGCCCGGCCGCACCCCGATCCCCCCCCCCCGCCCCGGAAGATGGGGAAGACGTGGGGGGGGGGGTCTCCCCATCCTCCCCTCGCCCACCCCCTTCTATTTACCCCCCCCCTCCGCCTTCACCCCGCTCGGATTTTCACCCCCCCCCTCCCCACCTCGCATTGTATTTTCACCCCCAAACCGCCCCCCCCCCCCCCCGCACCCACCTCCGTTATATTTTCATTTAACAACCCCCCCGGACCCCCCCATTTCTCCCTCCTTTACATTCAGCCGCGATTTTCATTCTCCCTCCAGCCCTGTTGCATTTTTACCCCCCCCCCCGTTATATTTCCGTGCCCCCCCCTTTCGTTTCCCCCCCCTTTGCCTTCCCCTCCGTTGCATTTACCCCCCCCCATCCCCACTCCCCCAACCCTTATTTATGTGCCCCCCAACCTTCCCGGGGGGGGGGGGCCTTCCCACAGGGTAGATACTGAGGATTATTTGGGGTGCAACACCCCAAAACACCCTGGGGGGGGGGGAAGTTGGAGAGGGGGGGGGGGGTCGTACCTCATCCCCCACCTCCACCCACTTGTGACACCCCCAGGGTGACGCGGGGACCCCCCGTATAGTCCCAATATCCAGCCAGACGTGGGGGGGAGCACCCAATTTGGGGTGCCCCCCCCCCCACGGGACCCCAATATCTTGTATTGCAGGGTTCGGTGACCCCCCCCACCCCCCCACCCCGCCCCCTAAAAACGTGTCAGCACCGGGACGAGCCTGGACCGCGGGGGACGAGATGCAGGAGAGCTACGAGAGCGTCATCTCCTTGGGTGAGGCTCTTCATTTCCCTAATTTCTCCCAAATTTATGATTATTCACGGAGAATAAAATTCTATTTATTGGCCTTAATCAGCGGCTGAATTCATAACGGTGTCAAAACACCAAAATCGCCGCGATTCAGCTTAAATAGAGCCTGGGGGAGGAGGGTTCAACCGGGACCCCCGTTTCCAGCCGCTTTACGGCTCCCTTGGCCATCGCGGCGTTACAATTTTTGGGGTGGAAAGAGCTATAATCGGTATCCAACTGTCTCCTCCAGCCGAGGAAATTGCCATCAGTTGGCCGCGGATCACCGCCTTCGCTGAATCGCACCGCAGGAGGGGGTTGGTGGCCGGTAAGTCCCTACCGGTGACGCCGGTTGGCGTTGGGGTTGGCCAAGAACGTGTTTTGGAAACCGCCAAAACCGTGGGGTGATGGGGAGCGGGAGACGGGAGGAGCAGCCGGATGCGGCCGCCGCGATGCCGGCGGGGACACGGGTGGCCAACGTTGGGGGGTTTTGGTGGCGGGGTCGTCTCCTCACCCCGTATTTTTTTTTTATTCGTTGAGTAGATGATGGGTTGTTGAGCGAGAACGAAGAGGAAGACCCAACGCCGGGCGAGCTGGAGAAGGTGGACACCGAGGGGACGCCGGCGGGGAAGCCCAAGGGGTCCAGCCCCACCGGTGCGGAGGGGACAAAACCCAGTGACAGTCCCCAAAAACCAGAGAACCAGCCCAGAAAGCCATCGGGCAAACGACAGGGTAAATCGGGCCACCGAGGCTTCAAGAAATTCCCCCCGCGGAGCTTGCTGGGCCACGGCCGTTGCCACGACTGCGGCAAAGCTTTGGCTTTCGGTTCGGCCTTCAACAAACGCCGGCGAGGGGCCGAACGACCCCATAAATGCCCCGAATGCGGGAAATGTTTTCGGCTGAGCTCAACCCTCATCACCCACCAACGCCGACACGCCGGCGATAAACCCTACAAGTGCCCCGATTGCGGCAAGACCTTCAGCGTGGGCTCGGCCTTCATCCAACATCAACGGGTCCACGCCGGCGCCGCGCCGTGTCAATGCGGCGTCTGCGGGAAGAGTTTCCCGGCCAGTTCCAGTTTGGTCAAGCACCAAAAATTACACCTGGAGGAAAAACCCTACAAATGCGGCGATTGCGGGAAGGGTTTCAACTGGAATTCCCATCTGGAGCGCCATCGCCGCATCCACACCGGCGAGAAACCCTACGCCTGCCCCGAATGCGGGAAGAGCTTCAGTTGGAGCTCCCACCTCGACCGGCATCGCCGCACCCACGCCGCCGCCGGCCAACCCCCGTGCCGTTGCGCCGACTGCGGCCGCTGCTCGGCTCCTCGCGCCGCCGAAGGCTCCAAAACTCCCGACGAGGCCTTGCAGTGCGGCGAATGCGGGAAGGGCTTCGCCAAGAGCGCGGCGTTGGCCAAGCACCGCCGCGCTCACGCCGGAGAGAAACCCTACAAGTGCGGCGAGTGCGGGAAGGGTTTTGGGTTGAACGCCGCCTTGCTGCAGCACCAACGCAGCCACGCCGCCGGCAAACCCTACCAGTGCGGCGATTGCGGCAAGAGTTTTGCCTGGAGCTCCCATCTTGACCGGCATCGGCGTATCCACATGGGTGAGAAACCCTACCGCTGCGGCGACTGCGGGAAGAGCTTCTCCCAGAGTTCCCACTTGGAGAGGCACCAACGCGTCCACGCCGGCGCCGAGCAACCCTGCCAATGCACCGACTGCGGGAAGAGCTTCTTGGCCTCCAACAAGCGCCGGCGGCTCTTGGGCGGCGCCGCTGAACGACCCTGTAAATGCACCGATTGTGGCAAGAGTTTTCTTTGGGGCGCCCGCGCCCGACCGGCACCGGAGAGGACCCATAAGTGCAGCGAGTGTGGGAAGAGCTTCACGTACCGGGCGGAGAACGTCAAGCACCAAGGGACGCAGACGGGGGAGAAACCTTATACCTGCCCCGAATGCGGGAAGAGCTTCGGGCAAAATTCGGCGCTGGTGAAGCATCGGCGGATGCACACGGGAGAGAAACCCTACAAGTGTGGGGATTGTGGGAAGAGCTTCAGCGTCCGCTCCAACCTCATCAAACATCAACGGACCCACCTCGGCGAGAAGCCCTACAAGTGTCCCGATTGCGGGAAGGGTTTCATCCAGAAGTCGGACCTCACCAAGCACCGCCGGATGCACACCGGGGAGAAACCCTACAAGTGCAACGTCTGCGGGAAGTGCTTCAGCGTCTCCTCCAACCTCATCAAGCACCAACGCATCCACCTGGGCGAGAAGCCCTACCAGTGCTCCGAGTGCGGCAAGAGCTTCATCCAACGCTCCGAGCTCACCATCCACCAGCGCGTCCACACCGGCGAGAAGCCCTACAAGTGTCCCGAGTGCGGCAAGTGCTTCAGCCGCAGCTCCCACCTCAACCGCCACCAACGCACCCACGCTGGGGACAAGCCCAAAGCCACCGTCACCGCCGCGGCCGCCGCCGTCGCCAACCCTTCCGGCGCCTTCTCCGGCGCCACCTTCTCCCCTCCGCCGTTGGGCGGTTCGGCGGCGCCCATCCCCTCGCTGCCCTCCTTCCCGCCCTCCCCCTCGCCCCTGCCCATCCCTTCCCTCTCCAGCCCCGCCCTGGACCTGCCGTGGGCCCTCTCCTTCCCCGCCCGCGCCTTCCCCCACCCGTCCTTCCCCTCGGCCCCCGCCTCGGGGCCCCAGACCCCCTCCCTCATCAACTGAGCGGTGGCCGGCCCTGGCCGCGGCTCCGTCCTCCCCCCAACCTCCCCAGCCGCTCGCTCAACGCCCAACTGGAGTTGGCCTCAAAGACCCATCACTGGGGAGCTTCTTCCTGCCCCGAATCGTTCAGCCTTGGTGGGTAATTAACGATCTAATTAGAGGATGGGCAAGTCCCCTTCGTTCCGTGGCTCCATCCTCCCCAGCCGCTCGCCCAACGCCCAACTGGAGTTGGCCTCAAAGACCCATCACTGGGGAGCTTCTTCCTGCCTGGAGCTGTTCAGCCTTGGTGGGTAATTAACGATCTCGCTAATTAGAGGATGGGCAAGTCCCCTTCGTTCCATGGCTCCCTCCTCCCCCCAACCTCCCCAGCCGCTCGCCCAACACCCAACCTGGGTTGACATCAAAGCCCCAGTGTTGGGGATGTTCCCACCTGGAGCCGTTCAGCTTGGGTGGGTAATTAATGATCTCATTAATTAGGGGATGGGGGACCCTGGCTGATGCTCCAGCTCCATCATCCAACCTCCTGATCTCATTAATTAGGGGATGGGGGACCCTGGTTGATGCCCCAGCTCCATCATCCAACCTCCCCAGCCGCTCGCCCAACACCCAACTGGAGTTGGCCTCAAAGACCCATCACTGGGGGGCTTGTTCCTGCCCGGAAGCATTTAACCTTCATGGCTAATTAATGATCTCGCTAATTGGGGCATGAGGACCCTCCCTGCAGCCCAGCTCCATCCTCCCCCCAACCTCCCCAGCCGCTCACCCAACACCCATCCTGGGTTGACCTCAAAGCCCCAGCGCTGGGGGGCTCGTTCCCACCAGAGCCGTTTAACCTTCATGGCTAATTAACGATCATGGCTAATTAACGATCATGGCTCCCCTCTGGCATCCCCCCAGCTCCACACCAGGACCCCAACCTCCACGCCAGCCCCCCCCACTCCCCTCCCATTGGTGCCCCCCAGAGCATCTTCCCACCACCTCACCCCTCTGCTCCCCATCGGATGAAGTTCCACGTCATCACCCCCATCCCGGTACCACCCTCTGCTCCCACCCTGGAGCATTTTGGGAGAAAAAAGGACAGAAATGGGGTTTTTTTCCATGCCACCACATCACCTTCTGCCCGCCCGGGAGCTGCCACGAGGGACTCGGGGGATATTTCCACGTCCCCGTCTCCTGCGGCGTCTCCCTGAGCTCGTCGTATCCCACGTCATTCCTCAGAAACGGAGCCGGTCAGGGTTTTCTTCTTTTATTTTTTTTATCATTTTTTTCCTTTTCGAAAGAAAATACTTTCGGGCAAAACCACGTGATTTTGTGATGTCATTTTTCAGGCACTTAATGGAATATTTTGTTTTGTTTTCCTTTTCCACACGGACTTTGCAAAAACTTTCATGCATTTGTGGTGGTGGTTTGGTTTTTTTTTTTTATTATTACTGATTTTCCTGAATTTTTATGTTTGCTTTTGCTCCATCCCTCGGAGCGGGATTCGGTGCGTTTCGGTACTATCGGGGAAAAAGTGGCGGTGGTGCTTTTTTTCCTGCCTGAAATCCCGATTTCTCCCATTTCCCAATTTCTCCCTGTTGCCGGGGGAGCAAGGGCTTCTCGGGGGAAAATAAATGAAGAAAATTTTTTAAAAATTTTTTAAAAACGCTAAAAGAAACAGAAAGGGTTACACGCAAAATAGAAAAGCATCAAAAGAAATAGAGAAGAGAAAGAATTAAGGCTGAGAATGACTTTTTTTTTTTTCCAAAAGAGGATAAAAAAGCTGAAATAGGACTTTTGGAAAAGTAGGAAATTGCTGAAATCTCTGGAATTGGGAAGGTTTCAACCGAAAACAAAATAATTCAAGAGGTGCAGAGATGCTACAGGAAGGACTCGTCGTGTTTAAGTTTAAAATATCGGCAAGAGGAACAGGTAGTACTGTAGGTGCAAAAAAAAGAGGAAAAACATCAAAATATGGAAAAAAAATTACAGAAAATGAAAAAGGAGGAAAAGAAAGCAAAGGATGTATGGAATAGAAAAAAAAAAAATCAGTGATAAAAATAGAGAAAGGGTTAAAAACAACCATCCTAAGGAAGTACCGGAGCCTGCGTCAGGCAGCGCCGCGGGAAGCGGGAGCCGAGCCGGCGTCGGATGCGGCAGCGCCGGGAATTGCTGCCGGACCGTTGGATGCGGGAAAAAATAGTGAGAATTCAAGAAAAAAAAAAAAAAAATGCCCGGAGTGGATGGAATTGTCTCTGGGTGTTTGCTCGAGGGCTGCGCAGCTCGGAGGTGCGATGGGTGGAGGAGAAAGGATGCGGGATGCGGCCACGGGATGTGGAATCCGGCCACGAGATGTGGGATGCGGCTACGGGATGCGGGATGCGGCCACGGGATGTGGAATCCGGCCATGAGATGTAGGATGTGGCTACGGGATGGGGGATCCAGCCACAGAATGTGGGATCCGGCCACGGGATGTGGGATCCGGCCATGGGATGCAGAATCCGCCCATGGAATGTGAGATCCGGCCACAGGATGCGGAATCCGGCCACGAAATGTGGGACCTGGCCACAGGATGTGGGATCTGGCCACGGGATGTGGAATCTGGCCACGGAATGTGGAATCTGGCCACGGGATGTGGGAATCTGGCCACGGGATGTGGGATCCGGCCACAGGATGCGGAATCCGGCCACAGAATGTGGGATCCGGCCACGGGATGTGAAATCCGGCCACGAAATGTGGAATCCGGCCACAGGATGTGGGATCTGGCCACGAGATGCAGAATCCGGCCACAGAATGTGGGATCTGGCCACGGGATGTGGGATCCGGCCATGGGATGTGAAATCCAGCCACAGGACGTGGGATCCGGCCACGGGATGCGGAGCTGCACCGTCCCCTTACCCGGTTAAACAGCCCCTGAGGTTTGTCCCCGGCTCCTTTCGACATATTTTGGGGCTCCCCGGCCAACCCCGCTGCAAAACCGGGGTGTCACCACTGGCCCAACCGTGATGTCACCGCGGATGTTAATTCCGACCCCTCCGGACACCCCCACCGGGTTTGGATCCCCAACGTCCCCCAGGAGCTGCCTCGTCCTTGAAGGAGCCCCAAAATCTCATGTTCTTACCTCAATTTTGGCCAGCGGTCAAGGTTGGGATTGAGGGTGCTCACCCCACCCTTGCGCTAATTGTGCGTTAATGAGCGCACTAATTACACCTTCCCCTGCAGACACCGCCCTGCCCTGGGGCTCTCTGGCCAATTTGGGGCAAATTAACCCAAAATCAAGGGCACGGTGAGATGATGTGGTTTGGTGGCTTGGTCACCTCTCCGATGCCGGGCTCTGTGGATGAGGTCACCGAGGTTGGGGGGGGGGGGGACACACACCAGGAAACCCCCTCCCCGTCACCCCACAGAGCCCAGGACCTTGCAAAAGGAAAGCGGGGAAGGGAGAGGAAGAGGAGGGAGGGGGATGAAGTCAAGAACCTCCCGCGGGGTTCAAATAATTGAATTATTTGAGGAGGACGTGGTCACCGGGCCGTGGGGCGCAGGGTCCCAAATGGAGCCACGAGGGACAAAAGCCACCCTGAAAAGAACACAAAGGGCTTCAACGAGGATATTTTTGGGGGGAAAAAAAAAAAAAAAACAAAAAAAAACAAAAAACCCACACCAAACTGTGATTTAAGTGAAATTTATATATTTTCTGGTGTTGTCCGTGCTTCCGAAACCGGCGTGGACGTGTCGCTGTGCTGCTTGTCAACGGTCCCCTCCGTGTCCGCTTTCGGGGACCGCCTCGCCTCGTCACCGCGGCTCGTGTCTTTTTTTTTCTTTTTTTTTTATTATTTTATTTTATTTTTTATTTTGGAGTCGCTTTCTTTCCATGAGTAGTAATAAATTAGAGCCTAGCTACCCCGGCCGTGCTGCGGTCCTTCCCCTTCGTGGGCTAAAAACCAGTCGTTCCTCTTCCGTTCACTTTGGAGGGCTCCAAACCACGTCAAGATCCACTTTTCCAACAATTTTTTTTTCCCCTTTTCCCTTTGGTTGCGTTTCCGGTTGGGTTGCCCCAATTTGAAGCCCATTTGCGACTCATCCTGCAGATAAAAATGTGCATTTTTTCCAGTGCAAGATTCCCATGAATTCAGTAAAAATGTATCAGGGTAGAGGGAAGCGTTGGGTCTTCACCAGCTGAACCCTTCGGTCGTGGTCACTTGGACAGTCAAGGGCGTGGTGGTACCAAAACCACCTTTTTAACCCCAAAAGGCCACTCTGCTTGGCCCAGCGTGTCCCTGGGGCTGCTCCAAACATCTACTGGTGAACCCCAAGGAGAAGAAATTCAATGAAACCCCCCCAAGACTCTGAGGGGCACCACCAGCCATGGCCACATCCCCCCCACCCGAGAGAGGGGGAAGCCCATGGGGCGGATCAGTAGGGTCAATGGTCACGTATGGGTTCTCCTCCAAGAAGTCCTGCAGAAGGTCCAAAATCCCCAGGGCTGGGCTTAAAAAAATCAAAAAAATCCAGAGCTGGGCTTAAATAGAGTCCCTGGGCTGTGGGGAGGGGGTGTGGGGGGGTCCCAAGTGGGGATGGTTGGGGTTCCTAATGACCATCAGCCTCCAAAATGGGTTTTAGGGTGGCTCTGCAGCACATCTCCAAGGGGTTCAGGACATCTGCAAGGGGTTCAGGACATCTCAGAGAGGTCCATGGTATCTCCTAAGGGGTTCAGGACATCTCAGGGGGGTTCAGGGTATCTCCTAAGGGGTTCAGGACATCTCCAAGGGGTTCAGGACATCTCAAGGGGGTTCAGGACATCTCAAGGGGGTTCAGGGTATCTCCTAAGGGGTTCAGGACATCTCCCAGGGGTTCATCACATCTTGGTGGGGTTCAGGATGTCTCCAACAGAGTTCAGCTTGTCTTGAAGGAGCTCAGCATGTCTTGAAGGGATTCAGCACATCTCCAAGGGGGTTCAGCTCATCTTGAAGGGGTTCAGGACACCTCCAAAGGGGTTCAGCCCATCTCCAAGGGGTTCAGGGTATCTTCAAAGGGGTTCAGCGCATCTTGAAGGGTTTCAGGATGTCTCCAATGGGGTTCAGCATGTCTTGAAGGGGTTCAGCACGTCTCCAAGGGGTTCAGGTTGTCTCCAAAGGGGTTCAGCAGACCTCCAAGGGGTTCAGGTTGTCACCAAAGGGGTTCAGGACATCTCCAAGGGCTTCAGCAGACCTCCAAGGGGTTTGGCAGATCTCCAAGGGGTTCAGGTTGTCTCCAAAGGGGTTCAACACGTCTCAAAGGGTCTTGGCCACTTCCCAGGCATCTCCCTGGGGAGGTGTGAGCAGCACCAGCACCTTGGAGGACTTCCCGGGGAGGAAAAGCAGACCCCTTCCCACCCCATGGACTTGGGGGGGGGGGGGGGGGAAGGTCTGAGCACCCCAAGTCAAGTGCAAACCCCCAACCCCAGGGCACGCTGCTCCCCATGCCCACCCCGGGGACAAGGACCCCATGCCAGCCCCATCCCCACCCCACAGCTCTGCCGTGGGGCAGAGACCCCTGGGCACAACCCCCATTTTGGGGTCCAAACCCAGGGACCCCCCCCCCCCCGAGCCCTCCTGGACTTGACTCTGATGGAGCAGAAGGTTCTGAAGAAACATCTGCAGAGGGAACGGCGCCAGGAGGGGAATGGGGTGGGGTCTTTATTTTTAGATTGATATTAAATTTCCGTTGTCTTAATTAAATTGCTGCTGGGGTTTGGGGGGGGAAGGGGTCTCTGTAAAATATGTATATTTTTATTTGGGAAAGGTTTTAATGAGTAAGTGTCTTAATAAATGCATAAAAAGAAGATGTAGGATTTTTTTTTTTTTTTAATGCTGGAAATACTTACAAGGTAATTGTGGTGGCCGTGCTACAGATAATTATAAAAAAAAGGAACAAAATTGAATAAATTTAGGTCTTAATCTGGGAAAAAAAAAAAAAAGAGGATGAAGAGGGGTGTGGGGGAGCAACATCGAAGCACAAGATGCTTCCTCCATGGCAGAGCATGAAGGTGAGCAAAAGGAGATGAGTCTTCTTTGAGTGAATAGTCAATAGACGGGAAGAAAAAAAACAAAACAACTTATTTTTTTCATTAAGAGGAAAAAAAGATCTGAAATATCTGACGGGGGTAAGCAGACGAGCTTAAAAAAAAAAAAAAAAAAGGGCGTGAAAACGGCCGTAAAGAATGGTAAAATGATAAAGTGGCCGCGTCCGCGGGAGCCCCGACGGCGTTTCTGGCACGCCGAAGATTTGCCTCCTTGCCCGGCTGCGTGGTGATTGGCTACAGGCCAAGTTCAACCCACGACCAACGTGTGTGTGTGTGTGTCCCCCCCCCCCGCCCCCAACCCAAAGGTTCCCTGAAGGACAAACCCAACCGCTCCGCCGGATGCCTAAAATAGGAGGTAAAGTCGTGCCGGGGGTGGGGGGGGGTGGGGAAAGTCTCACCCGGGAGCAGCTGCCGACGTTGCTCCTGTCTTGGGTTTCTCCACGTGACACCAAGGCGAGCTGGTCTCTTTGTTCCTCACGGCTCCGGAACGTCACATTCAACCACGGACTCTCCAAACAACCCAACGTCCGTATGAGCAGGACGTCCGCGCTGCTCCTGAAGCACCGGCTCCATCCTGACTCAGCCAGCGTCCCGCAGAAGAGTTTGGCTCCATCAAGGTTTTGGCTCCATCAAGGTTTTGGCTCCATCAAATTTTGATCCATCAAAGTTTTGGCTCCATTAAAGTTTTGGGTCCATCAAGGTTCTGGCTACACCAAGGTTTTGGCTCCATCAATATTTTGGCTCCATCAAATTTTGCTCCACCAAAGTTTTGGCTCCACCAAAGTTTTGGCTCCTTTAGGGTTTTGGCTCCACCAAAGTTTTGGCTCCTTTAGGGTTTTGGCTCCACCAAAGTTTTGGCTCCATCAAGGTTTTGGCTCCATCAAGGTTTTGGCTCCATCAAATTTTGCTCCATCAAGGTTTTGGCTCCATCAAGGTTTCAGCTCCACAAACCCCTCCCTACAAGGAGCTGTGACATGATCCCCCCACCTCGGGACCTTCTGCATCCCAAGTGATCTCCTGGAGAGAGGCCACCAGTCCTTACAACACACGGGCCACCCCATACAGCCGAGATGCACCTTCCCATGAAGGCTGTGGAGACCCTCTCGCTGAGGGAAGGACCATCCCCTTGCCCCAGGAGAAGACGCAGAGCTCTAGCGCTCATCGTACCGTTCCTTCATGCGCGTGGGGTGGCCCCTTCCACCCCTGGGGTCTGCACCCGGGTTCTCCCAACAGCTCCAAACCTGGGAGATCTCACCCAACACCACCCAGGACTTGGGGACACCTCACCTTGATGGCCACCAGCCAGGACTTTGAGGACTATGATGGCTCCAAGAGAGCCTGGAAGACCCACCTGGACTTTATTTCTCTGGTGGATCTCCAGGTTTTTTGGTGGAAACACCATGAGGAGTAAATCAGATTTGCCCTGCCCGTCTTGAGGTTGAACACCAGCCCCAAAACACCATCTCCTTGCCCAATTTTGGGGTCATCTGTGGGGTGCTGCTGCCTGACACCCACCACCATCAAGCTGGGGAAGGTGTCACCTGCTTCCCCCATCCTTGGTGGGAAAGCTGGAGCTCCTCTTCCCACCCCAAAACCAAGCTCATGTGTGGACCCGCTGGTGATGGAAGAAGGAGGAGCTCTCCCCGAAGTTCTTCCCGCAGCTCAGGCAGGTGAAGGGCTTCTCCCTGGGGTGGGTCCTCTGGTGCCGTTGGAGATGCGAGACACGTCCAAAACCCTTCCCACACTCGGGGCACCTGTAGGGCCTCTCCCCAGTCTGGACCTGCTGGTGGACAAGAAGGTTGGACCTTTGGTTGAAGCTCTTCCCACATTTGGAACACCCGTAGGGTCTCTCCAGTGTGGACCCACTGATGGAGAAGGTTGGACCTTTGGTTGAAGCTCTTCCTGCAGTCGGGACACCCGTAGGGTCTCTCCAGTGTTGACCCGCTGGTCAATGAGAAGGTTGGACCTTTGGTTGAAGCTCTTCCCACATTTGGGACACCCGTAGGGTCTCTCCAGTGTTGACCCGCTGGTCAATGAGAAGGTTGGACCTTTGGTGGAAGCTCCTCCTGCAGTTGAGGCACCCGTAGGGTCTCTCCAGTGTTGACCCGCTGGTCAATGAGAAGGTTGGACCTTTGGTGGAAGCTCCTCCTGCAGTTGAGGCACCCGTAGGGTCTCTCCAGTGTTGACCCGCTGGTCAATGAGAAGGTTGGACCTTTGGTGGAAGCTCCTCCCACCCTTGGGACACCCGTAGGGTCCCTCCCCGGTGTGGAGGTGCCAGTGGGTGTCCAGGGACAATCCTGCGATGGGACGCGCCATCCCCATGGGGTCCCCCAGACCCCCCCACCCCTTGTCACCTTCTTCTCCCCCCCCCGGAGATGAGCCACCAGGGCCACCAAGGTCAAGGGCTTCGTGGCCCACGGGCACGTCCCAGGAAGCTCCAGGGAGCCGCTTCCGACCTCCCTCCCCCGCAGGGACCCCCGCGACCAACCAGCCCCAAAATCGCCTTTTTTAAGGCATATTTTTTTGTTAATGTTGTTCTTTAAGGGTTATTTTTATTTTTTTTTAACACTTTTTTAAAGGTTTTTTTTTTTTTAGGGGTTGTTTTTAGGGCTTTCTCTCTCTTTTTAAGGCTTTTGTAAAAGGGGTTTTTTTGGGGCTTTTTCTTTTTTAAGCTTTTTTAAAAGTTTTTTTTTAGGGCTTTTTCTTTTTAAGGCTTTTTTAAAAGTGAGGTTTTTTAGGGCTTTTTCTCTTTAAGGCTTTTTCAAAAAATTTTTTTAGGGCTTTTTTTCTAAAGCTTTTTTAAAAGGGTTTTTCTCAAAGTTTTTTTTTAAGGCTTTAAAAAATGTTTTTTATTTAGGACTTTAGTTTTTTTTTTATAAGGCTTCTTCTTAAGTTTTTTTTTGGGGCTTTTTTTTAAGGTTTTTTTTAGGGTTTTTTCTTTTAAAGGCTTTTTAAAAGGTTTTTTTTTTAGGTTTTTTTTCTTTTTAAGGCTTTTTTAAAGTTGGTTTTTTTTAGAGATTTTTCTTTTTGAGGCTTTTTTAAAGGGTTTTTTATTATTTTTTTTTCTTTTTAAGGCTTTTTAAAAGTTGTTATTTTTTTAGAGATTTTTCTTTTTAGGGCTTTTTTAAAGGCTTTTTTTAGGTGTTTTTTCTTTTTAAGGCTTTTTTAAAGTGGGTTTTTTTTTTTAGAGCTTTTTCTTTTTAAGGCTTTTTAAACAGTTTTTTTTAGGCTTTTTTCTTTTTAAAGCTTTTTTTTTTTTTTAAGTTTTTTGGGTTTTTTTTCCAAGGCTTTTTTTTTTTAAGGCTTTTTAAAAGGTGTTTTTTAGGGCTTTTTAAGTGCTTTTTTTAAAAGGGTTTTTTCTTTTAAGCTTTTTTTTTTTTTTAGGGCTTTTTTTAAGCTTTTTTTTCCCGGGCTTTTAATTTTAAGGTTTATTTCAAAGTTTTATTTTTTGTTAGGGCTTTTTTTAAAGCTTTTTTTCCTACGGCTTTTATTTTTTAAGACTTTTGGGAAGTTGTTTTTTTTTTTTTTTTTTTAAGGCTTTTTTTAAAGGTTCTTTTTTAGGGCTTTTTTTTTTTTTTTTAAGGTTTAAGCATTTTTTTATTATTATTTATTTATTTTTCCCCCTGTTTTGTGCCCAGATTTCAAAAGCAAAGCGGGGAGAAAAATTAAAAAAGACCTTCGGAATTCCCCCCCCCCCCCCCCCCCCCTTTTTTCTGCCACCGGGACTCGGTGGAGCTCAAGGGTTTTTTGGGACACACACACACACACACACACACACACACACACACACACTTCAGGGACCACCTTCACCCCCTGCTCCCCCCCCCCGCCCTTTTCGCTCTTTTTTACCGCCCGTACAAAAGAATCTGCCCCGATTCCGGTACAAATTCGAGTGTTTCCATGGAAAAAAGGGGAGACACCCCCCACCCGCCCATCTCCGGCGCCCCGAGGATGCTCAGGGGGAGGCGGGGGGGGGGGGGTGCGGGGATGCCCCCCCCGTTCCTTGCGCGGTTCGCGGAGCCGGTTGCAGGCCGGGGCCGTGTGGGAGGACACAGGAAAGGGCCGCCCCAGCGCGGAGGAAGAGGAGGGGGAGGAAGGTCGGAGCCCGCAGGTACCGGGGGAGGCGCTGGGGGGCGGCTCCGGGGAGGCTCCGCCCGCTCCCGGGGATGCTCCGGCGGGGCCCGGGGCTGCTTCTCCCAGGCCTGGGGATGATTTTCCCGGTCCCAGGACATTTTTTCCCAGTGCCGGGGATGCTTTTCCCGGGCCCCAGAGTTCCCCACTGGATCCCAGGGATGCTCTATCCGGTACCGGGGAGGATTTTCCCAGTCCCAGGACATTTTTCCCAGTCCCAGAGATGCTCCTCCCCGTCCTGGGGATGCTTTTCCCAGTCCCAGGGACCTTTTCCCAGTCCCAGAGATGCTTCTCCCAGTCCCGGGGACCTTCTCCCAGTCCCAGAGATGCTTCTCCCAGTCCCAAGGATACTTCTTCCAGTCCCAGAGATGTTTCTCCCAGTCCCGGGGACCTTCTCCCAGTCCCAAGGATGCTTCTCCCAGTCCCAGGGATGCTTCTCCCAGTCCTGGGGATACTTTTCCCACTCCTGGGGACTTTGCCCAGTCCCAGAGATGCTTCTCCCAGTCCCGGGGACCTTCTCCCAGTCCCAGGGACCTTTTCCCAGTCCCAAGGATGCTTCTCCCAGTCCCAGGGACCTTCTCCCAGTCCTGGGGATGCTCCTCCCAGTCCCAGAGATGTTTCTCCCAGTCCCAGAGATGCTCCTCCCAGTCCTGGGGATACTTTTCCCAGTCCCGGGGACCTTCTCCCAGTCCCAGGGACCTTCTCCCAGTCCTGGGGACCTTCTCCCAGTCCCAGGGACCTTCTCCCAGTCCCAGAGATGCTTCTCTCAGTCCCAGAGATGTTTCTCCCAGTCCCGGGGACCTTTTCCCAGTCCCAGAGATGCTCTTCCCAGTTCTGGGGATACTTTTCCCAGTTCTGGGGACCTTCTCCCAGTCCCAGGGACCTTCTCCCAGTCCTGGGGACCTTCTCCCAGTCCCAGAGATGCTTCTCCCAGTCCTGGGGACCTTTTCCCAGTCCCAGAGATGCTTCTCCCAGTCCCGGGGACCTTTTCCCAGTCCCGGGGATGCTCGGCCTGGTCCCGGGTGCCCCCCCCCCCCATCCCAGTGCTGCTCCAGTCACCCCCATCCCAGCTCTGAACCCCAGAGGAGCCCCCCCAGCCCCGGAATTTCCCTCCCGCTCCCGGCCCCTCCCAGGAGGATGCTTTGCCCTTTTAACACATTTATCCCTCCAGGATCTGAAGAGGGGACCCCCCCGCTGCCCCCCCACCTCTCCCCAGGGATCTCACCCCCCCCCCCTCCCCCGGCTCGGTGGGTTTTGGGGCTCGCGGAGGCAGTTTCGGGGGCTGGAGGAGGTCGGGGTCCCCCTGGCCGTGCAGAACCACGGGGCAGTGGCCTCGCCGGGTGAGTGGGTCCATGTGTGTCCCCCCCCCCATCCCACAAAACTTCCTGAAGTGCCCCTTTCCCCCAGTACCCCACTCCCGCATCGGGGATCGCTCGCTGCCTCCCCAAAATCCCCCCATCCCAGATCCCCCCCTTCTTCCCTGCCCTTATCCCAAATCCCCGTTTCTCCCCAAATCCCCCCCATCCCTCCCTGCCTTCCCAAATCCCCTCCTTTTTCCCCAAATCCCCCCCATCCCTCCCTGCCCTCGTCCTAAACTCCCCCAAATCCCCCATCCCCCCCGTCCTCATCCCAAACCCCCCCCATTCCCCCCCCAATCCCCCCATCCCTCCCTGCCTTCCCAAATCCCCCATCCTTCCCCAAATCCCCTCATCCCTCCCACCCTTACCCAAATCCCCCTGTTCTTCCCCAAATCCCCCTAAATTGCCCCATTCTTCCCCACTCTTATCCCAAATCCCCCCAAATCCCCCCATCCCTCCCCAAATCCCCGTTTTTCCCCAAATCCCCCCATCCCTCCCCACCCTTATCCCAAATCCCCCCCATTCTTCCCTGCCCTTATCCCAAATCCCCCTAAATTGCCCCATTCTTCCCCACTCTTATCCCAAATCCCCCCCATCCCCCCCTGCCTTCCCAAATCCTATCCTTCCTCAAATCCCCCCATTCTTCCCCACCCTTATCCCAAATCCCCCTCTTCTTCCCCAAATCCCCCTAAATTGCCCCATTCTTCCCCTTACCCCAAATCCCCCCATTCTTCCCCACCCTTATCCCAAATCCCCCCATTCCTCCCCAAATCCCAAATCCCTCCCCACCCTTATCCCAAATCCCCAAATCCCCCCATTCTTCCCTGCCCTTATCCCAAATCCCCCTAAATTCCCCCATTCTTCCCCCACCCTTATCCCAAATCCCCCCATCCCTCCCTGCCTTCCCAAATCCCCCCAAATTCCCCCATTCCTCCCCAAATCCCCACTCCTCCCCACCCTTATCCCAAATCCCCCTGTTCTTCCCCAAATCCCCCTAATTGCCCCATTCTTCCCCACCCTTATCCCAAATCCCCCCATCCCTCCCCAAATCCCCGTTCTTTCCCAAATCCCATTCTTTCCCAAATCCCCCCATCCCTCCCCAAATCCCCCCATCCCTCCCCACCCTTATCCCAAATCCCCCCCATTCTTCCCTGCCCTTATCCCAAATCCCCCTAAATTGCCCCATTCTTCCCCACTCTTATCCCGAATCCCCCCCATCCCCCCCTGCCTTCCCAAATCCCCCCATCCTTCCCCAAATCCCCCCATTCTTCCCCACCCTTATCCCAAATCCACGTTTTTCCCCAAATCCCCCTAAATTGCCCCATTCTTCCCCACCCTTACCCCAAATCCCCCTCTTCTTCCCCAAATCCCCCCATTCTTCCCCACCCTTATCCCAAATCCCCCCATTCCTCCCCAAATCCAAATCCCTCCCCACCCTTATCCCAAATCAATCCCCCAAATCCCCCCATTCTTCCCCACCCTTATCCCAAATCCCCCTCTTCTTCCCCAAATCCCCCCATCCCTCCCCACCCTGATCCCAAACCCCCCCCCCATCCCTCATCCCCACTTTCCCAGCAGGCGCGGGACCGACCAGCACCGGCCTCAGCACCGGCCTCAGCACCGCCACCTCCAACCGGCAGGAAAACCCCCCGGGAA